>NW_027443307.1:0-292886 GCF_048569485.1 Anomaloglossus baeobatrachus | reverse complement strand
CATCTCGATCTCCTTCTCATTCTCCTCCTCCTTCTGTCTCGATTACCTCCTCCACTTCCATATCGATCTCCTCCTACATCTCTATTTCCTCCTCCTTCTCTTCCTCCATCTTGATCTCCTTTATCCTCCTCCTCCTCTATCTAGATTACCTCCTCGAACTCCCCCTCCTCCATCTCGATCTCCTTCCCCTCCTCCTCCATCTCGATCTCCTTCTCCTCCATCTCGATCTCCTTCTCCTCCTCCATCTTTATCTCCTCCTCCTATTCCTCTTCCTCCATCATGATCACCTTCTCCTTCATCTCGATTACCTTTTCCTCCTCCTTCACCTCCTCCTCCTTCATCACTACCTCCTCCATCACCTCTTCATCACTACCTCCTCCATCACCTCTTCATCACTTTTTCCTCCATCTCCACATCCTCCTCCTCAATCACCTCCTGCTCCTCCATCTCTATCATCTCTTCCTCTTCCTCCTTCACGATCACCTCCTCCTTCATCTCCATCACCTCCTCCTACTCCATCTCGATCACCTCCTCCTCCATCTCGATCACCTCCTCCTCCATCTCGATCACCTCCTCCTCCATCTCGATCACCTCCTCCTCCATCTCGATCACCTCCTCCTCCATCTCGATCACCTCCTACTCCATCTCGATCACCTCCTACTCCAACTCGATCACCTCCAACTCCAACTCGATCACCTCCAACTCCATCTCGATCACTTCCTACGCCATCTCGATCACCTCCTCCTTCTCCATCTTGATCACCTTTCCTCCTCCTCCTCCATCTCGATCACCTCTTCCTCCTCCTCCTCCATCTCGATCACCTCTTCCGCTTCCTTCATCAGGATCACATCCTTCATCTCGATCACCTCCTCCATCTCGATCACCTCTTTCTCTTCCTCCATCTCGATCACCTCTTTCTCTACCTCCATCTCGATCACCTCTTTCTCTACCTCCATCTCGATCACCTCTTCTTCCTTCTCCATCACCTCTTCCTTCATAAGGATCACCTACTCCTCCTTCATCTCGGTCACCTCTTCCTCTTTCATCACCTCCTCCTTCATCACCTCCTCCTTCATCACTTCCTCCTTCATCACCTTCTCCTTCATCACCTTCTCCTTCATCACCTTCTCCTTCATCACCTTCTCCTTCATCACCTTCTCCTTCATCACCTTCTCCTTCATCACTTCCTCCTCTATCTCCACCTCCTCCTCAATCACCTCCTCCTCCATCTCGATCTCTTCCTTCTCCTCCACCTCGATCTTCTCCTCCATCTCGATCTCATTCTCCTTCATCTCGATCACCTCCTCCTTCATCTCGATCACCTCCTCCTCTTCCATCTTGATCACCTTTCCTCTTCCCCCATCTCGATCACTTCTTCCTCCTCCTCCATCTCGATCACCACCTTCTCCTCCATCTCGATCACCACCTTCTCCTCCATCTCGATCACCTCTTTCTCTTTCTCCATCTTGATCACCTCTTCCTTTTCCTCCATCACGATCACCTTCTCTATCACCTCCTCCTCAATCACCTCCTCCTCCTTCTCGATCTCCTCCTCCTCCATCTTGATCTCCTCCTCCTCTCCTTCCTCCCTCCTCCCTCCTCCTCCATCTCCATGATCATCATCTTCTCCTCCTTCTCCTCCCTCCTCCTCCTCCTCCATCCCGATCTACTCCCCCTCCTCCTTTTCTTCCTCCTCTTCCTCCTCCTCCATATCAATTTCTTCCTCCTCTTCCTCCAGATGTAAGAGGAGGAGAAGATCGAGATGGAGCAAGAGGAGGAAAGAGAGATGGAGGAGGAGGAGGAGGAGGAGGAGGAGATCGAGATGGAGAAGCAGATCGAGATTAAGGAGCAGGAGAACGAGATGGAAAACGATGAGAAGAAGGAGATCGAGATGGAAGAGGAGGAGAAGGAGATCGGAATGAGGGAAGAGATGGAGGAGGAGGATGTGGAGGAGGTAATCAAGATGGAGGAGGAGGAGGAGGAGATGGAGGATGAGAAAAAAGAAAATCGAGATGGAGGGGGAGGAGGAGATTGAGATGGAAGAGGAGATGAAGGAGGAGGAGGAGGAGATCGAGATGGAGGAGGAGATCGAGATGGAGCAGATCGAGAACAAGGTGGAGGAGGAGGTGATTGAGATGGAGGAAAAGATGAAAGAAGAGGAGGAGGAGACGACATGATGGAGAAGATCAAGATGGAGGAGATCGAGCTGGAGGAGGTGGACTTCCATCTCAATTTCTTCCTCCTCCTCCAACTCGATCTCCTCCTCCTCTTCCATCTCAATCTCTTTCTTCTCCTCCATCTTGATCTCCTCCTCCATATCTATTTCCTCCTCCTTCTCTTTCTTCATCTCGATCTCCTTCTCATTCTCCTCCTCCTTCTCTGTCTCGATTACCTCCTCCACCTCCATATCGATCTCCTCCTACATCTCTATTTCCTCCTCCTTCTCTTCCTCCATCTTGATCTCCTTATCCTCCTCCTCCTCTATCTAGATTACCTCCTCGAACTCGTCCTCCTCCATCTCGATCTCCTTCCCCTCCTCCTCCATCTCGATCTCCTTCTCCTCCTCCTCCATCTCGATCTCCTTCTCCTCCTCCATCTCGATCTCCTTCTCCTCCATCTCGATCTCCTTCTCCTCCTCCTCCATCTCGATCTCCTTCTCCTCCTCCATCTTTATCTCCTCCTCCTATTCCTCTTCCTCCATCACGATCACCTTCTCCTTCATCTCGATTACCTTTTCCTCCTCCTTCACCTCCTCCTCCTTCATCACTACCTCCTCCATCACCTCTTCATCACTTCTTCCTCCATCTCCACATCCTCCTCCTCAATCACCTCCTCCTCCTCCATCTCGATCATCTCTTCCTCTTCCTCCTTCACGATCACCTCCTCCTTCATCTCCATCACCACCTCCTCCTTCATCTCCATCACCTCCTCCTACTCCATCTCGATCACCTCCTCCTCCATCTCGATAACCTCCTCTTCCATCTCGATCACCTCCTCCTCCATCTCGATCACCTCCTCCTCCATCTCGATCACCTCCTCCTCCATCTCGATCACCTCCTCCTCCATCTCGATCACCTCCTCCTCCATCTCGATCACCTCCAACTCGATCACCTCCAACTCCGTCTCGATCACCTCCTACGCCATCTCGATCACCTCCTCCTTCTCCATCTTGATCACCTTTGGTCCTCCTCCTCCATCTCGATCACCTCTTCCTCCTCCTCCTCCATCTCGATCACCTCTTCCGCTTCCTTTATCAGGATCACCTCCTCCATCTCGACCACCTCTTTCTCTTCCTCCATCTCGATCACCTCTTTCTCTACCTCCATCTCCATCACCTCTTCTTCCTTCTCCATCACCTCTTCCTCTTCCTTCATAAGGATCACCTACTCCTCCTTCATCTCGGTCACCTCTTCCTCCTTCATCACCTCCTCCTTCATCACCTCCTCCTTCATCACATTCTCCTTCATCACCTTCTCCTTCATCACTTCCTCCTCTATCTCCACCTCCTCCTCAATCACCTCCTCCTCCATCTCGATCTCTTCCTTTTCCTCCACCTCGATCTTCTCCTCCATCTCGATCTCATTCTCCTTCATCTCGATCACCTCCTCCTCCATCTCGATCACCTCCTCCTCCTCCATCTTGATCACCTTTCCTCTTCCCCCATCTCGATCACTTCTTCCTCCTCCTCCATCTCGATCACCTCTCCTCCTCCATCTCGATCACCTCTTCCTCCTCCATCTTGATCACCTTTCCTCTTGCTCTCTCGATCACCTCTTCCTCCTCCTCCTCCTCCTCCTCCATCTCGATCACCTCTTCCTCCTCCATCTTGATCACCTTTCCTCTTGCTCTCTCAATCACCTCTTCCTCCTCCTTCATCTCGATCACCTCTTCCTCTACCTCCATCTCGGTCACTTCCTCCTCCGCCATCACCACCTCCTCCTCTTTCTCCATTACCACCTCTTCCGTCTCGTCCTCCATCATCTGCTCCATCACCACCTCCTCCGCCTCCATCACCACTTGCTCCGCATCCATCACCACTTTCTCCTTCTCCATCACCTCCTTCTCCTCCATCGCCTCCTCCATCATCACCTCCTTCTCCATCATCACCTCCTCCTCCTCCTACATCACCTCCTTCTCCTCCTCCATCACCTCTTCCTACTCCTCCTCGATCTCCTCCTCTTCCTGCATCTCGATCACCTGTTTCTCCTCCTCCTCCATCACGATCACCTTGTCCTTCTTCTTGATCACCTCTTCCTCCTATTCCTCCTCCTCCATCTCAATCACCTTTTTCTCTTCCTCCATTTCGAACACTTCCTTTTCCTCCTCCTCTATCTCGATCACCTCTTCCTCTTCCTCCATCACGAACACCTTCTCCTTCTTGATCACCTCTTCCTCCTATTCCTCCTCCATCTCGATCACCTTTTCCTCCTCCTCCATCTCGATCACCTCCTTTTCCGCCTCCTCCATCTCGATCACCTCTTCCTCCATCACGATCACCTTCTTCTTGATCACCTCTTCCTCCTATTCCTCCTCCATCTCGATTACCTTCTTTACCTCCTCCTCCATCTCGATCACCTTTTCCTCTTCCTCCATCACGATCACCTTCTCCTTCATCTCTTTCACCTCTTCCTTCTCCTCCTCCTTCTCCATTACCACCTCCTCCTCCTCCATCACCACCTCTTCCTCCTCCTTCCCCATCAACACTTCCTCCTCCATGAACTTTTCCATCACCTCTTTCTCCTCCTCCATCACTTCCTCCTACTCCTCCTCCATCTCCACCACCTCCTCCTACATCACCCCCTCCTCCTCCTTCACCTCCTCCTCGATCTCCTCCACCTCCTCATTGATCTCCACCTCCTCCTCCTCTTCCTCCATCTCGATCATCTCCTCCATCTCGATCACCTCCTCCTCCTTCATCTTCATCACTTCCTTCATCTCAGTCACCTCCTCCTCCATCTCGATCACCTCTTTCTCTTCCTCCATCTTGATCACCTCTTCCTTTTCCTCCATCACGATCACCTTCTCCATCACCTCCTCCTCCACCTCCTCCTTCATCACTTCCTCTTCAATCACCTCCTCCTCCTTCTCGATCTCCTCCTCCTCCATCTCGATCTCCTCCCCTCCTCCTCCATCTCGATCTCCTCCTCCTTCCTCCTCTTCCATCTCCATGATCATCATCTTCTCCTCCTTCTCCTCATCCATCCCGATCTACTCCCCCTCCTCGAGGAGTAGAGGAGGAGGAGAAGAAGGAGATCGAGATGAAGGAGCAGGAGAACGAGATGGAAAACGATGAGAAGAAGGAGATCGAGATGGAAGAGGAAATAGAGATGGAAGAGGAGATCGAGATGGAGGAGAAGGAGGTAGAGGAGGTAATAAAGATGAAGGAGGAGGAAAAGGAGATAGAGATGGAGGAGGAGATCAACATGATGGAGGAGGAGGAGACGAGGAAAAGGAGGAGGAAAAGGAAATCGAGATGGAGGAGGAAATCGAGGAGGAGGAGGTGGAAGAGGTAATAGAGATGGAAGAGGAGGAGAAGGAGAGACATGGAGGAGGAGGAGAAGGAGATCGAAATGAGGGAGAAGGAGATGGAGGATGTGGAGGAGGAGAAAAAAGAAAAATCGAGATGGAGGAGGGGGAGGAGATTTAGATGGAGGAGGAGATCGAGAAGGAAATCGAGATGAAGAAGGAAGAGGAGAAGGAGATCGAGATGGAGGAAGAGATTGAGATGGAGGAGGAGATCGAGATGGATGAGGAGGAGGAAGATATAGAGATAAAGGAAGAGGAGGAGAAGGAAGAGATCGAGAAGGAGGAGGAGGAAGAGGAGGAGGAGATCGAGTTGGAGGAGGAGGAAGAAATTGAGATGGAAGTACACCTCCTCTGTCTCCATCTCGATCTCCTCCATCTTGATCTTCTCCATCATGTCGTCTCCTCCTCCGCTACCACCTCCTCCTCCTCTTTCATCTTTTCCTCTTTCATCTTTTCCTCCATCCCCTCCTCCTCCATCTCGTTCACCTTCTCCTCCTCTTCCATCTTGATCTCCTCCTCTTCCATCTCCATTTCCTTCCCCTCCTCCTCTATCTTGATTACCTCCTCCATCTTAATTTCCTCCTCCTCCTCTTCCTCCTCTTCTCCTCCTTATCCTTCATCTCGATCTATTTCTCCTCCATCTCAATCTCCTTCTCCTCATCCATCTCTATTACCTCCTCCACCTCCTGCTCCTCCTCCATCTCGATCTCTACCTTCTCCTCCATCTTAATCTCCATCTCTATTTCCTCCTCTTCCTCATCCTCTGTCTGATTACCTCCTCCATCCCCTCCTCCTCCATCACCACCACCACCACCACAACCTCCTCCTCCTCCTCTTCCACCACCACCTTCTCCATCACCTCCTCCTCCATCACCACCTTCTCCACCTCCACCACCACCTCCTCCCTCCTCCTTCTCCTCCATCACTGGCTCCTCCTCCTTCTCCTCCATCACCTCCGCCTCCTCCAACCCACCTCCACCACCATCTCCTAGTCTTCTTGTTTCACCACCACCTTCTCCTTCACCTCCTCTTCCACCTCCATCACTACTACCACCACATCCAGCTTCTCCTCCTCCATCACCACCACTACCAACACCACCTACTCTGCCACCACCACCTCCTCCTCCTCATCTATCACCTCCTCCATTTTGATAACCTCCTTCTCTTCCATCTCCTCTTCCTCCTCCATCACCACCTCCTCTTACACCACCCCCTTCTCCACCTCTACCTCCTTCATCACCACCTCCTTCTCCTCCTTTTCCTCCATCATCACCACCACCACCTCCTCTGCCACTACCACCACCACCTCCTTCTCCTCCATTACCTCCTCCTTCACCTCCTCCTTCTTCACTCCCACCACCTCCTCTTCCACCACCACCTTCTCCACCACCTCCTCAGACACCACCATCACCGCCTCCTCCTTCTCTATCACCCCCACCACCACCTCTTCCTGCTCCTCTTCCTTCTCCATCACCAACACCACCACCTCCTCCTCCTACATCTCGATCACCTCCTCCTCCTCTGTCTCGATAGCCACCTCCATCTCGATCACTTCCTTCTCTTCCTCCATCTCGATCACCTCCTTCTCATCTCGATCACCTACTCCATCTCCTCCTGCTCCTCCTCCTCAATCTCGATCACCTCCTCCTTCCCCATCACCTCCTCCTCCTACACTACCACCATCACCACCTCCTCTTCCACCACCACCACAACCTCCTCCTCTTCCACCACCTCCACCACCTCCTCCATCACCACCACCACCACCTGCTCCATCCTCCATTTCCTCCTCTGTCACCTCCTCCTTCATCACCACCCTCCCCACCTCCTCTTCCACCACCACCTCCACCACCACCGTCTCCATCTCCACCACCACCACCTCCTCCTTTTCCTCCTCCACCACCTTCTCCACCACTACCTCCTCCTCCACCACCACCCCCTCCAACACCCCCATCACATCCTCCTCCTTCTCCTCTATCACCACCACCCCCACCACCACCTCCTCTTCGGCTTCCACCACCACCTTCTCCACCTCCACCACCACCACCTCTTCCATCACCTCCTCCTTCCCCACCACCACCTCTTCCTCCTCCTTCATCACCAACACCCCCACCACCACCTTCTTCTCCTCCTCCATCTCGATCACCTCCTCCTCCATCTCGATCACCTCAATCATCTCCTCCTCCATCTCGATCATATCCTCCTCCTCCCCATCACCTCCTCACCCACCTCCTCCTGCCCCATCACCACCTCCTCCCTTCCACCACCACTTTGTCCACCTTCACCACCACCTCCATCACCACCACATTCTCCTCCTTCTCCACCTCCTCCATCACCTAGTCCATCACCTCCTCCATCACCACTTCCTCATCCATCACCTCCTCCTTCATATTGTCCTCCTCCATCACCTCTTCCTCCTCCATCATCACAACTTCCTCTTCCACCACCTTTTCCATCACCTTCTCCTCCCACTCCATCAACTCCTCCTCCATCACCACCACCCCCACCACCTCCTCTTCCGCCACCACCTTCTCCATCACCTCCTCCTTCTCCATCACCACCACCACCTCCTCCTCCTCCATCTCGATCACTTACTCCATCCCGATCACCACCTCCTCCTCCATCTCGATCACCTCCTCCATCTCCATCTCGATCTCCTCTATCTCGATCACCTCCTCCTCCTTCTTCTCCTCCTTCCCCATCACTTCCTCCTCCACCTCCTCCACCACTAACACCACCACCATCTCCTCCTCCTCCATCACCACCACCTTCTCCACCTCCACCACCACCTCCTCCACCACCATCACCAGCACCTCATCTATCACCTCCTCCTTTTCCTCCATCACTTCCTCCTTAATCACCATCCCTTCCTCCTCCTCCTCTTCCATCACCACCATCTCCACCTCCACCACCACCTTCTCCACCTCCACTTCCTCCATCACCTCTTCCTTCTCCTCCTCCATCTCCTCCTCCATCACCACCTTCTCCTCCTCCACAATTACCACCACCACCTCCTCCTCTATCACCAGTACCCCCACAACCACCTCCTCCTCTTCTATCACCACTTTCACAACCTCCTCCATCACAGTCACCTCCTCCATCACCACCACCACCACCAACTCCACCTCCTCCTCCATCACCACCACCCCCACCACTTCTTCTAGCTAGATCACTTCTTCCATCTCGATCACCCCCTCCATCTCGATCACCCCCTCTTCCTCCTCCATCTTGATCACCTCCTCGATATCGATCACCTCCTCCTACATCACCTCCTAGTCCTCCTCGTCCTCCTCTTTCTCCTCCTCCATCTCGATCACCTCTTCCTCCTCCTCCTCCATCTCAATCTCCTCCTCCTCCTCCCCATCACCTCCTTTTCCTCTCCCATCACCTCCTCTTCCACCTACTCCTGCCCCATCACCTCCTCCACCACGACCACCTCCACCATCACCACTACCACCACCACCTCCTCCTACATCTCTTCCTTCTCCTCCATCACCACCACCTTCTCCATCTCCTCCTCCATCACCTCCTAATTCTCCATCACCTCCTCCTCCTTCTCCTCTATCACTACCACCACCAGCTCCTCCTCCTCCATCTTGAGCACCTCCTCCATCTCGATCACCTCCTCCTCTTCTTCCTCCATCTCAATCACCTCCTCCTCCATCACCTCCTCTTCCTCCTCCTCCATCTCAATCTCCTCCTCCTCCTCCCCATCACCTCCTTTTCCTCTCCCATCACCTCCTCTTCCACCTACTCCTGCCCCATCACCTCCTCCACCACGACCACCTCCACCATCACCACTACCACCACCACCTCCTCCTACATCTCTTCCTTCTCCTCCATCACCACCACCTTCTCCATCTCCTCCTCCATCACCTCCTAATTCTCCATCACCTCCTCCTCCTTCTCCTCTATCACTACCACCACCAGCTCCTCCTCCTCCATCTTGAGCACCTCCTCCATCTCGATCACCTCCTCCTCTTCTTCCTCCATCTCAATCACCTCCTCCTCCATCACCTCCTCTTCCTCCTCCTCCATCTCGATCACCTCCTCCATCTCCTCTTCCTCCATCTCGATCACCTGCTCCCCCACCTCCTTCTGCCCCATCACCTCCTACTCCATCACCACCTCCACCACCACCTCTTCCTCCATCTCCTTTTCCACCACCACCTTCTTCACCTTCTCCACCACCACCATCACCACCTCCTCCATCACCTCCTCCTCCTCCATTATCTCCTCCTCCATCTCCCCCTCCTCCTCCATCTCCTCCGACTCCTCCCCCATATCATCCGACTCCTCCCCCATCTCCTCCCCATCTCCTCCCCCATCTCCTCCGACTTCTCCCCCATCTCATCCGACTCCTCCCCCATCTCATCCGACTCCTCCCCCATCTCCTCCGACTCCTCCTCCATCACCTCCGACTCCTCCTTCTCCTCCACTACCACCTCCTCCGCCTCATCCTCCTCTTCCACCACCATCTTCTCCTTCTTCTCCATCACCACCAAGCCCACCCCACCTCCTCCTCCTTTTCCACAACCACCTTCTCCTCCATCACCACCACCACCTCCTCCACCACCACCACCTCCTCCTCCTCCATCACCACCGTCTTTTCCTCATTCTCATCCATAACCACCACCCCCAAAACCACCTCTTCCTTCTCCTCTTCCTCCTCCTCTTCTTCCACCACCTCCCCCTCCACCACCACCACCACCATCACCTCCTCCTCCTCCATCACCTTCTCCTTCTCCTCCTCCTCCATCACCACCACCTTCTCCTCCCCCTCCTCTTCCACCACCTCCACCTCTTCCTCTTCCACCACATTCTCCACCTCCATGACTACCTTTTCCTCCATCTCCTCTTCCACCACCACCTTCTCCACCAATACCTTCTCCATCATCACCACCACCACCTCCTTAATCACCTCCTCCTCCATCACCACTTCCTCCTCCTCCTCCATCACCACTTCCTCCTCTATCTCCTCCGTCTCCTCCTACTTCACCACCACCTCCTCCATCACCTCCTCCATCACCACCTCTTACTCCTCCTTCTCCATCAGCTCCTATTCCTCCTCCTTCATCTCGATCACTTCCTCCTCCTCTTCCACCTCCTCCTCTTCCACCACCAAGTCCTCCTCCTTTTCCACCACCACCACCTCCTCCTCCATCACCACCACCCTTTCCTCCTCCATAATCATCACCCCCACCACCACCACCTTCTCCTCTTCCACCTCCACCTCCTCCATCACCTCCTCCTCCTCCATCACCTCTTCTCCTCCTCCATCACCGACACCTCTTCCATTACCTCCTCCTCCATGACCGCTTCCTCCTCAATCTCCATCACATCCTTCTCCACCTCCTTCATCACCTCCTCCATTACCTTCTCTTTCTCCTCCAACACCTCCTCCTCTACCTCCATCACCTCCTCTCCTCCTCCATGACCACTTCCATCACCTCCTCCATCACTACCACCACCACCTTCTCCATCTCCTCCATCACTTCCTCGTTCTCCTCCTCCATCACCACCTCCTCCTCCACCACCACTATTTCCTCCTCCTCCACCCCCACCTCACCTTCTCCTCCTCTACCTCCTCCCTCACCTCCTCCTCTACCTCCTCCATCACCTCCTCCTCATCCATCACCACCACCACTATTTCCTCCTGCCCCACCTCCTCCTCCATCTTCTCCACCTCCACCTTCTTCTTCTCCACCACCTTCTCCACCTCCACCATCACCACTTCCTCCATCACCACCTCCTCCTCCTCCTATTCCACCACCACCTTCCCCACCTCCTCCATCACCTCCTCCACCATCACCATCTACTCCACCACCACCACCTCCTCCATCACCTCCTCCTTCTCCTCTTCCTACTTCATCTCCTCCTCCTTTTCCTCTTCTTCCACCTCTTCCATCATCTCCATCACCTGCTCTTTCTCCTCTTTCACCTTTTTTTTTCCTCCATCACCTCCTCCTCATCCATCACCACCACCACTATTTCCTCCTGCCCCACCTCCTCCTCCATCTTCTCCACCTCCACCTTCTTCTCCTCCACCACCTTCTCCACCTCCACCATCACCACTTCCTCCATCACCACCTCCTCCTCCTCCTATTCCACCACCACCTTCCCCACCTCCTCCATCACCTCCTCCACCATCACCTTCTACTCCACCACCACCACCTCCTCCATCACCTCCTCCTTCTCCTCTTCCTACTTCATCTCCTCCTCCTTTTCCTCTTCTTCCACCTCTTCCATCATCTCCATCACCTGCTCTTTCTCCTCTTTCACCTTTTTTTTTTCCTCCATCACCTCCTCCTCATCCATCACCACCACCACTATTTCCTCCTGCCCCACCTCCTCCTCCATCTTCTCCACCTCCACCTTCTTCTCCTCCACCACCTTCTCCACCTCCACCATCACCACTTCCTCCATCACCACCTCCTCCACCACCACCATCTCCTCCACCACCAACTCCTCCATCACCCACTCCTCCTCCGCCTTCTCCTCCTCCATCACCACCACCACCATTTCCTCCTCCTCCACCACCTTCTCCTCCTCCACCACCTTCCCCACCTCCTCCACTTCCTCCACCACCACCATCCACACCACCTCTTCCTTCTCCTCTTCCACCACCTTCTCCACCTCCTCCTCCGCCACCACCTTCACCACCACCTCCTCCACTTCCTCCATCACCACCACCCACACCACCTCTTCCTTCTCCTCTTCCACCACCACCTTCTTCACCTCCTCCATCACCTCCTCCACCATCACCACCTACTCCACCACCACCATCAACACTTCCTCCATCACCTCCTCATCCTTCTCCTCCTCCATCACCTCCTCCTCTTCCTACTTCATCTACTCCTCCTTTTCCTCCTCTACCACCTCTTCCTTCACCACCTCCTCCATCATCTCCATCACCTCCTCCTTCTCCCCCACCACCATCTCCTCCTCCTCCACCACCATCATCTCCTCTATCACCTCCTCCACCTTCTCCTCCTCCATCACCTTCTTCTCCATCACCTCTTTCCCCTCCATCACCACCTCCTCCTCCATCACCTCCTCCTTCACCTCCTCGTCCTCCTCCATCATATCCTCCTCCTCCACCACCATCTCCTCTATCACCTCCTCCGCCTTCTCCTCCATCACCTTCTCCTCCATCATCTCTTTCCCCTCCATCACCACCTCCTCCTTCACCTCCTCGTCCTCCTCCATCAGCTCCTCCTCCTCGTCCTCCATCACCTCTTCCTTCTCCTTTTCCATCACTTCCTCCATCACCTCCTCCTCCTCCATCACTTCCTCCTCCTCCATCACCTCCACCTCCTTCTCCTTTTCTTCCTCCTCCTCCTACTGCCCCATAGAGTTTTCCCTCCATGCACCCCCGGCCCATAGACATTACACCCACCGCTATCTTCGGCTCTACAGCGCTTACACTTTTCCGGTGAGTTCTCCTCTCCTCTTCAGCGGCACTTTGCAGACATGTTGGCAGCGGTGAGGTAAACACATTGCACTGCCTGTGACGTTATCAGTAAGGTGGCCAGGTCATGGAGCTGATTTCTGTTAGCGTCCTAAAGAAACAAATACAAATTTATTACGGGACCACTAACTATCCCATCCACCCTCCCCCTGGAAAGACTCCGATTGGAGTCTTGGGAGGGGAGGAAAATTAACCTCCGGTGCCTAATGGTAGATACTACCCTGACATTTCTACAAGGGTACAATAGGGGCACATTACTACAAGATATGAACAATAGGGGCAGATTACTACAAGATATGAACAATATGGTTACATTACTACAAGATGAGGACCTGGATGGAATATAACTACAAAATGTTGGCCAAAATTACGATATATTTAAAACTTTATTACTTACAAGAAGGGGATAAAATATATAAAAAAAATCAAAATAAAGAATAATTTTTTTTCGTATAAAAAGTTATTTTAATATACACTGACATAAAAAAAAGTGCAAATTTATTATAATAAACCATTGTAATAGTATGGTATGGCTGGATTTTGTATGCTTTATTAAATTTTAAGGGGTTGACAATAACAGGGGAGGAGGTAATTGAAGTATTTCAAAATGCATTCTTAAAAATATTGTTGAAAGAACAAAGAAGGGGAAGAGGAAGGGAAGAAAGGGTAGACTAAAAGTGGATGGGGGAAGGGGTATTGGAGGGGAGGTGGGAATGGAAGGGGGGAGGGAATATAAAGGGGAGGAGAAAGGGAAGGAGGAAGAGGTTGAGGCAATTCTTTAAGTTTCAAAGTCAAGCAACATTATAAACTCTGATATTCATTTAGCACAGTAAATAAACACATTCGGAAATAACATAGTACAGTTATATTATTTAGATAATGTCAAGGAACTAAGTCAAAACAAGGTTTGGCATCTACATCTGGGACCAAAGAGACCATCTTATTTTATATCTTTTGATAGTTTTTTTCCTTTTAACGCAATATTATACTCATACATTATGAGCTGAAACCCTGTCCGTCACTTCTGAAATAGATGGTATTCTTTCTTCTCTCCAGTTGGATGCTAATACATTCTTAATGACTAAGAAAATGTGACAATGTATCTATATTTCTTCTCGTATTCTTCTAACCCTATGGAAAGAATAACCAATTCTGGAGTAAGATTTATATCTTTTGTAGTTATTTGCTTTAAGAGGTCTCTGTCTTCCTTCCATAAGGGTTTACATAAAGGACATCCTTACAAAATGTGAAATAAAGGATCCATTTTTCCCGCAACCGCTCCAACATAGAGGTGAGTTTTCAGCAGAAAATTTGCACAACTTTAGAGGGGTATAGTAGCATCTGGAAAACACTGTATAACATGTCTCCTGAAGAGAAGCACAGGTTGCAGTTGCATAAGTTGTTTCCATGGACTTATAGGGAATTCCTTGTGCAAATCTTTCTCCCAATTATTTAGGTTTAGCTTTTTCTCAAATTCATAATCTTCATTTAGCAAGGAATATATATTACTGGTTTCCAAATAATTTAGGTTAGTGGATTATTCAATAAATCTATTAGGGGGTTAGGAAGCTCAAATCTAGGTTTTTGTTTGTAAGAACATTTTCTATACGGTACCAATATTTTTTCTCTTTATTTGGGATGTTGAATTTACTTTGTATGTTTTTGAAGGGCAAGATTTTGTTATTTTCTATTAGGTCGAGAAAATTGTTTATGTTGTATTGTTTCCATTTTATTATGTTCATTTTGGCAGTCAGAATTTGTATTGCTTCAATTGGGCAACATTTAATATCCTGCAAAGGCAGCTGGATTTTGGTCTGGACCAGTTGAGACTAAAAAATGGATGAAGCTAGAGAAGTGTTCTCTGACGTAGAAGGTGAGGGACCTCTGGCGACTGAGCTTCTCTGACGTAGAAGGTGAGGGACCTCTGGCGACTGAGCTTCTCTGACGTAGAAGGTGAGGGACCTCTGGCGACTGAGCCCCCCCCCCCTTTTTGAACGTTGTTGGAGGCAAATAAAGAACATATAAAATTGTGGTGGGAGGTTCAGTCACTGGAAGGATATATTAAGCAGAACATTGTACCAAAAAGGTCTAAGGATTAACACTGTACCTGCCCCGAGGTGTCGCTCTACCTCTCTGATTGATTGAGAAGTGGGAATAAGAGATTGTTGCCTCTTCCTTGAGGTTGATGAATATCCTCCTTGAGGAGGAAAGGATTAATCCAGCAAAACCCTCCTCTAGATTAAGATCACTTTAATTTCAAAACCAGAGGAGGATTTATGTTTTAAAGAGGAACAACTTAAAACAGCTGTTGATAAATGTCTGTGTCTGTGTGATAATACACTTACCTGTAGGGATGGTCTTCTCAGTCACTGAATGAAGGCTGCGGGAATAGATGGGCGCGCCTTCCACACATGCTAGGAGCACACTCACAATGAGGAGTAGTCGCAGTAGTAGCATTTTGAGCCTGGAGGAATATTGCCTGTTGTGTTATCCACAATGAGCCGCTCCAGACAAAGCCTCACTCTGTGTCGTCACTCAATATCACCGAACATTCCGTGACATCACAATAAGAACCTGACAGTGACATCACAGGGAGCAGCTACACGTGTGACGTCACAACTGGGGCTCAAGCACTAAACATGAAACTGCTCCATCCATCTCTGTATGTTTTCCTAATATTACTAGTCCTGACCATAATAACTAGTGATGAGCGAGCAGTAAAATGCTCGATACTCAAATTAAGCACTACAAGGGCACTATCTGGGCACATTACTACAAGATGGGGACAATGTGGGCCCATTACTACAAGAGCACAATGTGGGCACATTACTACAAGATGAGGACCTGGATGGAATATAACTACAAAATGTTGGCCAAAATTACGATATATTTAAAACTTTATTACTTACAAGAAGGGGATAAAATATATAAAAAAATCAAAATAAAGAATATTTTTTTTCGTATAAAAAGTTATTTTAATATACACTGACATAATAAAAAGTGCAAATTTATTATAATAAACCATTGTAATAGTATGGTATGGCTGGATTTTGTATGCTTTATTAAATTTTAAGGGGTTGACAATAACAGAGGAGGAGGTAATTCAAGTATTTAATATGCATTCTTAAAAATATTGTTGAAAGAACAAAGCAGGGGAAGAGGAAGGGAAGAAAGGGTAGGCTAAAAGTGGATGGGGGAAGGGGTATTGGAGGGGAGGTGGGAATGGAAGGGGGGAGGGAATATAAAGGGGAGCAGGAAGGGAAGGAGGAAGAGGTTGAGGCAATTCTTTAAGTTTCAAAGTCAAGCAAGATTATAAACTCTGATATTCATTTAGCACAGTAAATAAACACATTTGGAAATAACATAGTACAGTTATATTATTTAGATAATGTCAAGGAACGAAGTCAAAACAAGGTTTGGCATGTACCTGTCCATCTGGGACCAAAGAGACCATCTTATTTTATATATTTGATAGTTTTTTTCCTTTTAACGCAATATTATACTCATACATTATGAGCTGAAACCCTGTCCGTCACTTCTGAAATAGATGGTATTCTTACTTCTCTCCAGTTGGATGCTAATAAATTCTTAATAACTAAGAAAATGTGACAATGTATCTATATTTCTTCTCGTATTCTTGTAACCCTATGGAAAGAATAACCAATTCTGGAGTAAGATTTATATCTTTTGTTCTTAATTGCTTTAAGAGGTCTCTGACTTCCTTCCATAAGGGTTTAAGTAAAGGACATCCCCAGAAAATGTGAAATAAAGGATCCATTTTTCCCGCAACCGCTCCAACATAGTGGTGAGTTTTCAGCAGAAAATTTGCACAACTTTAGAGGGGTATAGTAGCATCTGGAAAACACTGTATAACATGTCTCCTGAAGAGAAGCACAGGTTGCAGTTGCATAAGTTGTTTCCATGGACTTATAGGGAATTCCTTGTGCAAATCTTTCTCCCAATTATTTAGGCTTAGCTTTTTCTCAAATTCATAATCTTCATTTAGCAAGGAATATATATACTATATATTACTGGTTTTCCAAATAATTTGGGTTAGTGGATTATTCAATAAATGTATTAGGGGTTTAGGAAGCTCAAATCTAGGTTTTTGTTTGTAAGAAACTTTTCTATACGGTACCAAATTTTTTTCTCTTTATTTGTGATTTTGAATTTACTTTGTATGTTTTTGAAGGGCAAGATTTTGTTATTTTCTATTAGGTCGAGAAAATTGTTTATGTTGTATTGTTTCCATATTATTATGTTCATTTTGGGAGTCAGAATTTGTATTGCTTCAATTGGGCAACATTTAATATCCTGCAAAGGTAGCTGGATTTTGGTCTGGACCAGTTGAGACTAAAAAATGGATGATGCTAGGGAAGTGTCCTCTGACGTAGAAGGTGAGGGACCTCTGGCGACTGAGCCCCCCCCCCCCCCCCCCTTCCTTTGAACGTTGTTGGAGGCAAATAAAGAACATATAAAATTGTGGTGGGAGGTTCAGTCACTGGAAGGATACATTAAGCAGAACATGGTACCAAAAGGTCTAAGGATTAACACTGTACCTGCCCCGAGGTGTCGCTCTACCTCTCTGATTGAGAAGTGGGAATAAGAGATTGTTGCCTCTTCCTTGAGGTTGATGAATATCCTCCTTGAGGAGGAAAGGATTAATCCAGCAAAACCCTCCTCTAGATTAAGATCACTTTAATTTCAAAACTAGAGGAGGATTTATGTTTTAAAGAGGAACAACTTAAAACAGTTGTTGATAAATGTCTGTGTGTGTGTGATAATACACTTACCTGTAGGGATGGTCTTCTCAGTCACTGAATGAAGGCTGCGGGAATAGATGGGCGCGCCTTCCACACATGCTAGGAGCACACTCACAATGAGGAGTAGTCGCAGTAGTAGCATTTTGAGCCTGGAGGATTATTGCCTGTTGTGTTATCCACAATGAGCCACTCCAGACAAAGCCTCACTCGGTGTCGTCACTCAATATCACCGAACATTCCGTGACATCACAATAAGAACCTGACAGTGACATCACAGGGAGCAGCTACACGTGTGATGTCACAACTGGGGCTCAAGCACTAAACATGAAACTGCTCCATCCATCTCTGTATGTGTTCCTAATATTACTAGTCCTGACCATAATAACTAGTGATGAGCGAGCAGTAAAATGCTCGAGTGCTCGATACTCAAATTAAGCACTACAAGGGCACAATGTGGGCACATTACTACAAGATGGGGACAATGTGGGCACATTACTACCAGATGGAAACAATATGAGCACATTACTACAAGATGGAGACAATTTGAGCACATTACTATAAGATGGGAACAATATGGGCATATTACTACAAGATGGGAACAATATGGGCACATTACTATAAGATGGGAACAATATGGGCACATTACTACAAGAGCACAATGTGGGCACATTACTACAAGATGTGGTCAATATGGACACATTACTTCAAGAGCACAATGTGGGCACATTACTACAAGATGGGGACAATATGAGCACATTACTACAGGGGACAATGTGGGCACATTAGTACAAGGGCACAATGTAGGCACATTACTACAAGATGGGGACAATATGAGCACATTATCACAGGGGACAATGTGGGCACATTAGTACAAGGGCACAATGTAGGCACATTACTAAAAGATGAGGCCCAGGATGGAATATAACTATAAAATGTTGGCCAAAATTATTATATAGTGGTAATTGTAAATTGATATTACTTACAAGAAGGGGATAAAATGTAAAAAAAAAAAAAATCAAAATAAAGATTTTTTTTTCCTATAACAAGTATTTTAAATATATACTGACATAAAAAGTGCACATTTATTATAATAAACGAGCAAAAAATGCGGCCCCCCAAATATTTTTTTTTCTATTTGCGGCCCTTACACTCAGCAGAGTTTGAGACCCCTGTTTAGGGCTTCCCGACGGCCCGCAGGTCAGTACCCGCTGCATCCAGGACACTGAGTCCTGATCGTGGGCACAGGCAGCTACAGTCTCCTGCGGAGGAAACTTACAGCCCCGCAGGTCAGGACCCAATGCGTCTAGGACACAGTGAGTCCTGATCGTGGGCACATACCCTTATAAACAATAAATGTAAACAGAAAAAATATCTACAGTACTGAATTATATTCTTAATGCAAACTTTGTAGTATTTCTTGTATTTCTTTTAAATTTGAATATTTTAAAGTACAAAATTCTATTTTAAATCAGATCTGACCCCTAAATCTGCACTGTGTAAAAGCTGCACATTACCTATCTGGTTTACTCTGTTAGATAAAATATCTTTAATAATATTGTGCTTCTGGTAAATAGAAGCAATTAGAGAATACTGTAGACTAAAGGGTACTTTACACGCTGCGATATCGGTATTGATATTGCTAGCGAGCGTACCCACCCCCGTCGGTTGTGCGTCACGGGCAAATCTCTTCCGTGGCACACAACATCGCTTACACCCGTCACACGTACTTACCTGCCTAGCGACGTCGCTGTGACCGGCGAGCCGCCTCCTTTCTAAGGGGGGGGCGGTTCATTTGGCGTCATAGCGACGTCACTAAGCGGCCGCCCAATAGAAGCGGAGGGGCGGAGATGAGCGGGCCGAACATCCTGCCCACCTCCTTCCTTCCTCATTGCCGGCGGCCGCAGGTACGGTGAGGTTCCTCGTTCCTGCGGTGTCACACATAGCGATGTATGCTGCCACAGGAACGACAAACAACCTCGCTACTAACCAGACAACGATTTTTGGTAAATGAACAACCTGTTACAGACCAACGATTTTTACCTCTTTTGCGATCGTTTAAGGTCGCTCATAGGTGTCACACGCTGCGATGCGTTTTGCAGGGAAGTGATGTCATTATGACAGGAAGAGGAAGCAAGAGTAAACACAGACATATGACACTCAATCCCTGGACGCCGCACGGAAGCACTTCCGCGTGACCTCCGTCGGGTGCCCATGCAGTCTGTGTCCCGCTCCCTGCCAGCCCCGCGGCTGCTCGTATTGCAGTATCAGCAGCTTCTCACACTGCAGTGCGGGAAGCCGCGGGGATAACGAGCGCTGCTGTCAGGAGGTTAGATGAGATCATTACCTGCTGTGACGATCTCCTGACGTCAGCGCTGTCACTGCCTTCCATTGCTCGCCGCGTTCTCACAGCGCTGACGTCAGGAGAGCAGGAGATCGTCACAGCAGGTAATGATCTCATCTAACCTCCTGATGTGAAGCCCCTCCAGTGTTGTGTCGGTGCATTACCTTCAGGGACTCCACTCGGCTGGATCTTGTCACAGGTAGGAAATCTTCTATTTGTCGTGACGCCACTCTCAGAATTGCGGTCAGTGGGGACCGCCACTGCAGATTAAGGGATGCCTGGGGCTGATGGTGGGTGCAGTCGGTTGTAATAGCCTCCTGAGAGTGAGGCAAGCCCCAGGGCCCTGTGTAGGTGTGTAGAACCACAAGGCGCAGAATAACTCCACACAAGCAGAATGTCTTTCAGGGGTTTTACTCACAGTTGATGGCAGGGTGAGTAACCCGGGCGTAGCTGGGATGAACCAGGCTGGAACCAGGTGTCCTTCAGGCTGACTGGTGAGGGTGACTACCGACTCGCCTTCCTTAGCCCTTTGCGTTTTGGGGTAACCCCGACTTTTAGTCCCTATGGGGGTCACCCAGGGAAGTTGCTGTAGCCTCTCTCCCCTTCGTTTTGTCCGTTTGCTTGTAGCCTGGACCAGGACACTCCGGCTGCTTGCCTCCTGTGAACTATGGGCCCTAACTGTGGCGACGTGGCTGCGGACTTTGTAGTGTGATCTTGGGGGTGTGAAGTGCCCCCTCAAGCAGGTTTGGCAAGGAAAGTTGGATCTATCCCTGCACTGGGACCTACTACCCGTTTGGGCCTGGTAACTCCCTAGCAGTCTCCTTACTTCCCACTCCGTGCTCTCTCTTTAGCTGAAGATGGATTTCGGGTAGCACTCCTAGGTGACCGTTCTCCCCCGTCGGTAGCCACTGCGCGGGCGCTGTCAGACTGCAACAGCCCCAGGGGTCTGCTCTTCTCTGAGCTCCCTGGACTCTGCACTAAACTGACTCACTGCTCCTCCTCTCCTGTTCTTGCCTACGCCACCTAGCAACCAGGCTCTCTTACCACACCCCTTGAGTGGAGATGGAGGCTTTTGGCCCCCTCCACTATTCCAGTGGAGGTGAAGGCTTTGCCCCCTCCTGGGATCCCCAGGGGTCCTCTCAAAGGTACATGTGTGAGACCTGATCACTATGCGCCTGTGTAGTCACACCTCGGTCAGCCTTCTGGATTACCTGTTTGTACTGTCCCCAGCATGGGTGCAGTACTCAGTGGTGCCTGACCAGGTCAGGGGCGCCACACTGACAGCAGCGCTCGTCATCCCCTGCAGTGACCTGGGCTGACCTATTGATGTTAGCTCAGGTCACTGCACTACTCTCCCAGCCAATGGGGAACATTCTGTTCTTCATTGATTGGGACAGTGATTATGGTATGGATCGTCATGGGACCCCCTTATTGGATTACGCCAGACCCGGATTTGATTGTTTTTTTCAATAAAATGGTGAAGGAGGGAACGTTTTGGGGAGTGTTTTTTCAAATAAAACTTTTTTTGTTGTCTATTTTTTATTTCTTACTGACTGGGTTGGTGATGTCAGGTATCTGATAGACGCGTGACATCACTAACCCCAGGGCTTGATGACAGGTGATATTACACATCTGGTATCAACCCCATTTATTACCCCGTTTGCCACCGCACCAGGGCAATGGGATGAGTTGGGGAAAAGCGCCAGGATTGGCACATCTAATGGATGCGCCAATTCTGGGGTGGCTATGGCCTGCTATTTTTAGGCTGGGGAGTGTCCAATAACGGTGGACCTCCCTAGTCTGAGAATACCAGACCACAGCTGTTCGCCTTACCTTGGCTGGTCATCCAATTTGGGGGGTACCCCACGGTTTTTATTTTAAATTATTTATTTAATGTAAAATAACAGCGTGGGGTGCCCTCTGTTTTGGATTTACAGCCAAGGTAAAGCTGCCAGCTGTGGTCTGAAAGCTGCTTTACCCTAGCTGGCTACAAAAGATATGGGGAACCCCACGTCGTCTTTTTTTTTTTTTTTTTTTTAATTCATCTATCCATCTTTCTATCTATCCATTATCTATCTATCTATCTGTCTATCCATCTATTTATCTATCAATTAGCTATTATCTATATTATTTATTGCTGTTAAAGCATTAAAAAACGCAGGGACCAACCTGCAAAAAAACGCACCAAAACGCGGTAAAAACGCATTCGTTTTTCGGTGCGTTTTTTTAATGCAGGTGCGCTAATCCTTCACTCTCAAGAAATTTCTTAAGAAAAATCCTTTTTCTAGTGTGCACAGAGCCTTATTGTTCTGTTTGGCTGCTGAAATCATGAGATGCCACTTTCACGCTGCGTTTCAGTCTCCGGTCAGTGGTCCCTTAGGGCCTTCGGTCTGAACCCCCTGCAGAACGGGTTTTGAACATATGCACTGACAGGGCCATTTACTATAAGGCTATGTGCCCACGGGACTATGTACCCGTGGATATATTCGCAGGTATGTCCGCAGGTTCACCAAAGCTGCTCCCCGGAATCCGCAGCTATCCATAGCTGCGGGATTACAGCGAAATATCTGCGGTAAACCTGCGGACATTCGTGCGACTTACCTGCGGAAGTCCCGGCCTGTATCTCCATAGTGGAGGGCCGGGACATCCTCAGGTATTTCCGCAGGAATAATTGACATGCAGTTATGTGCGGCTGCGGGACATCCACAGCATTTACCGCAGCCGCGCATACCACAGCATGGACAAAGACACTTCCCATGTCCCATAGGATAAGATGGGGAGTGTCTGTACTTGCTAAAACCTGCGGATTTATCTAGAAAATCAAGATAAATCCGCAGGTTTTCCGCGGCAAATTCCACTGGTACGTAGTCCTGTGGGCACATGGCCTAATGGTGCAGGTGGAGTCACCGTGTGATCTGTTGTGCACCATTTTTGGGAGAAAACACTTCCTGGAGAAGGACACCAAGACGAAAAAGACTCTGGCCCCCACGCACACACAGAAACGCACATAAACAGATACGTACACAAACAGGCATATGTACATATACGGTACATATTTGAAGACAAATTCCCTAAAATACATTTAAACAGACAAATCTATACACACAGTCATATACACTGACATACATAGATATATACATCATACATATACACACATTAGAGGTAATAATATGTGGAAGCCGGCAGCAGCCTCACTCACCTCCCCCGCTTGTCTCCTGTCCACTCCTCCTCAGCATGTGATTGGCATCACTTTAACAGACCTAGTCGCGCACACTGACACTGCTGTATATTTATCACAAGGGAGGCTGGGGGCTATATATATATATATATATATATATATATATATATATATATATATATATATATATATATATATATATATATATATATATATATATATATATATATATATATATATATATATATATATATATATCACAGGATGGGCTGGGGCTACAGTATATACATCACAGGAGGGGCTGGGGCTACAGTATATCACAGAGGGTCTTGGGGTATAGACAGTACTTGAGGGGGCATACATATTAGGCCTGTTTCAGACGTCAGTGATTCTGGTACGTACGTGCTAGTTTTTATACGTACCAGAATCACTGACCTATGCAGTCCCATTATAATCAATGGGTTTGCACACACATCAGTGATTTTTCACTGACCATGTCTCCGTGCGGCGTACATGCATATCCGTGATTGCCGCACAGAGACATGTCCGTTTTTTCTGGCATCACTGATGTCCCACAGACCACACTATGGTGTGATCCGTGAAGCACGTACCAGAAAAACATGGACATTGAAGATAAAAAGCTTTTTCAACTCACCAGTCTTTAGTGATGCTGTGTTCGGCAGCTGCCCTCTGCTTCTTCCTGGCCGGCTCATTATGGCATGCATATTCATTTATGCAGCAGAGCCGACCCGGAAGTAGCTGCAGAGGTGAGAGAGAGCGGTGGCTGGATGCTGAATCGCAGGACTGTTCACCACCATGGACAGCAGGAACGGGGACAGGTGAGTAAATGTCCATGTGCAATCACTGAGTACGGATCACATATCACAGATTGCACATGGACAACCACTGTGTGCCGTGAATCACGGAGTATGAAGGGACATATGCGTGTTTAACACGTCAGTGAATAACATCTATATTTTTCATTAAGGGGCATACACGTTAATAAGGGGTATATACATAACTGGGGGAAATACACTTTACTGTGGGGCATACAAATTACTGGTAGCATAGATGTTACTAGGGGGCATATAGCTCTGCTGTTGGGGCTCATACAGCTCTGGGGTCACATACAGCTCTGATGGGGGAGTGCCCATACAGCTCTGGTGGTGTGACGCCCTGGCCTAGCCAGGTGGTCACGGACACAACACCAGACACCCCCCTTCCCTGGACAGGGCACACCAGTCAAACATTAAATCCTTGTTGCCACCCTCCAGGGTTGATGTCCACACCAGGTGGGGCGGAGCCATGCTGTTGGCCCCACCCACTGAGGAGTTCACAGCTTGGAGGCGGGAGAAACACAGTAGTCAGTCCTGTTGTGGTCTGTAGTTAGTGAGGAGTGAAAACTGTTGGTTTCTGGGTCGAAACCCAGGCACATTCAGCAAGGTCGGCAGACGGTGGTGGCCGTCTGCAGGAGTTAGCGAAGGTCAGCGGAACCGTAGGACCGGGGTCGGGCAGTGGCCTGCCACTACCGAACCGGGGAGAAGATTGGAGCCAAGCACCAGGCAGGGTACTCATACCCCGACTAGGCTTAAAGCCAACCTCTAGTCAAATTCTCTGATTGTGGTCTGGACCTCAGGGGTTCATTCCCACCCAAGTCCCGATTGAAGGCAACAGCCCAACCGTACCGGATAAGTTCCACCGCCAAGGGCCAGAGATCCAAAGGGCCAGCGTCTGCGGGCAAACGGGCTCCTCCGGCACATATATGTCGGGAAGCGGACTCTCGGTGCCCAGGCATTGGAGTCAACACACAAAACACAGGTGCAGGGAGCGACAGCCACCATCAACCCGTCTAGGGAGAACACCGCAGCCGGCTGCGGGCCCCATCCATCCAGCCGTTTGGATTACCAGAGACTATGTTCATCTGTGTCTGAGTGACTACACCAGTGCCATGCTGCACCGCAAGACTGCACCCTGCAAACCCCTGCTACGGGACTCTCCCTCTCTCTCTCTCTCTCTCTCCCTCACCGGGCCCTGGGACCAACAGCCCCTACCCACGGAGGGGCCAACACCTAGCTGCTCCCGGGAACCCCGTCACCAGCAGCGGTGGTGCCCACCGTCACCACAACCCATGGGTGGCGTCACGAACACTCTATCCAACTCCCCTCCCTTTTCACTCGTGGGCGAGGAGCGCTGCTCGGGCCCCGGGTCCGGCCCGCTCGAGCCACCGAGGAGAAGGCACCGGATCCGAGCGCGATCTCCCCAAGCAGCCCCCGCGACGGGGAAAGCTGGCCCCCGCCCTCGACAGTGGCAGGGGTGCGCATACAGCTCTGGTGAGGGGGCTGGGGGCATACAGATCTGTGGGGGGGTTGGGGGCATACAGATCTGTGGGGGGGCTGGGGGCATACAGATCTGGTGAGGGGGCTGGGGGGCATTCAGATCTGGTGGGTGGCTGGGTGGCATACAGATCTGGTGAGGAGGCTGGGGGCATACATATCTGGTGAGGAGGCTGGGGGCATACATATCTGGTGGAGGGGGCTGGGGGGCATACAGATCTGGTGAGGGGGCTGGGGGACATACAGATCTGGTGAGGGGGCTGGGGGCATACAGATCTGGTGAGGGGGCTGGGGGGCATAAAGATCTGGTGAGGAGGCTGGGGGCATACATATCTGGTGGAGGGGGCTGGGGGGCATACAGATCTGGTGAGGGGGCTGGGGGCATACAGATCTGGTGAGGGGGCTGGGGGGCATAAAGATCTGGTGTGGGGGCTGGGGGGGCATACAGATCTGGTGACGGGGGGGTGGCTGGAGGCATATAGTTCTGGTGAGGAGGGGGCTGGAGCATACAGCTCTGGGTAGGTGGGGGGGTCACATACATCTTTTCTTGGTGCTGCGGCACCTCTCCCCCCAGTCTCTTCATCTGTGGACAGAGCTCAGCATGTCGGCGGTAGCTCCACCCACAGATGAACTTCCATACACAAGCAGCCCAGCTGAGAGCAGTGTACGCTGGGCTGCAGGTGCCGAGTTTAAAGCGCCGGCAGTCAGGGAAGTGCTGCTGCCGCCAACCCATACCATATAGCAGCAGCACAGAGCCAGAGCAGTGAAGTAGCGCTCGGCTCTGCTCATGTGGATAGGAGGGGGAGAAAGTGAGACGGGGAGAGAGTGGGTGGGCGGAGCCACGGGACACATGGCTCACGGCCGTGACACCGGGACACCCGCTCAAAACCGGTACAGTCCCGCTGTATCCGGGATGGTTGGGAGGGAAGTCCTGATGAACCGGAACAGAAGAGTGCTGTCCCCAGGGACCCCCGTCACGGCTTATAGCTAATCCCTGTGGGTGGGAGATGGACCCCTGAAGGAATATATGATATATGAGTGAGGGCTCGAAAGGCACTAGTACCAAGGAAGTGGCTGGACGGCAAATTAAATGTGACTCTGGTCGCTATGGACGCCCCCATTGGGGTACCGGAGCGGACGGCGGAAGAAGTGTGGGTAAATACTGTTGTGACACCCTGTAGCGGAAAGTAGATGTGCCCACTGCTGGCATGTTATGAACCTCTATAAGAAGCCGTTGAGGAAAGAGTTGTTGTTGAAGAAAGCATGTGTCTGTGAGTGTGTTTGGGGACACTGGGGCCTGCTGCAGTCGACAGCTGGGAAGTGAACCATAAAGAAGCGAGAACTATTCCTGGCCTCTGGCCTTAATGTAAGTGTCCCAGCAACCCTTCCCCTGCATTGGAAAGGTGGTGGCGGTGCAAAAAGTGATCTAAGCAGCAAGATGGTAGTCCTTGCCACGACTGCCGTTGCACCCTCCCACTCCTCTAACATAGCTGGAGGGAGACCCTCACTACAGAAGCTCCATTCTACTCACCTCAGCACTGAACTATCTGGAGTGGAGTAGCTGCAGGGAGACCCTCACTACAGTAGCTCCATTATAGTCACCTCAGCACTGAAATGTCTGGAGTGGAGTAGCTGGAGGGAGACCCTCACTATAGAAGTTCCATTATAGTCACCTCAGCACTGAAATGTCTGGAGTGGAGTAGCTGGAGGGAGACCCTCACTATAGAAGTTCCATTATAGTCACCTCAGCACTGAACTGTCTGGAGTGGAGTAGCTGCAGGGAGACCCTCACTATAGAAGCTCCATTATAGTCACCTCAGCACTGAAATGTCTGGAGTGGAGTAGCTGCAGGGAGACCCTCACTATAGAAGCTCCATTCTAGTCACCTCAGCACTGAACTGTCCGGAGTGGAGTAACTGCAGGGAGACCCTCACTATAGAAGCTCCATTCTACTCACCTCAGCACTGAACTATCTGGAGTGGAGTAGCTGCAGGGAGACCCTCACTACAGTAGCTCCATTATAGTCACCTCAGCACTGAAATGTCTGGAGTGGAGTAGCTGCAGGGAGACCCTCACTACAGTAGCTTCATTCTAGTCACCTCAGCACTGAACTGTCTGGAGTGGAGTAGCTGGAGGGAGACCCTCACTACAGTAGCTCCATTCTACTCACCTCAGCACTGAACTGTCTGGAGTGGACTAGCTGCAGGGAGACCCTCACTACAGTAGCTCCATTATAGTCACATCAGCACTGAAATGTCTGGAGTGGAGTAGCTGGAGGGAGACCCTCATTATAGAAGCTCCATTCTAGTCACCTCAGCACTGAACTCTCCGTGGTGGAGTAGCTGCAGGGAGACCCTCACTACAGTAGCTCCATTACAAGGCCCAGTCACACTAAACAACTTACCAGCGATCCCAACAATGATACAACCTGATAGGGATCGCTGGTAAGTTGCTAGGAGGTCGCTGGTGAGATGTCACACTAAGCGACGCTCCGGCGATCCCACCAGCAACCTGACCTGGCAGGGATCGCTGGAGCGTTGCTACACGTGTTGCTGGTGAGCTGTCACACAGGCAGATCTCACCAGCAACCAGTGACCAGCCCCCATCCAGCAGCGACGCATGGAAGCGATGCTGCGCTTGGTAACTAAGGTAAATATCGGGTAACCAACCCGATATTTACCTTGGTTACCAGCGCACACCGCTTAGCGCTGGCTCCCTGCACACCTAGCCACAGTACACATCGGGTTAATTACCCGATGTGTACTCTGCTACGTGTGCAGGCAGCAGGAGCTGGCTTCTGCGGACGCTGGTAACCACGGTAAACATCGGGTAACCAAGAATCCCTTACCTTGGTTACCCGATATTTACCTTCGTTACCAGCGTCCGCCGCTCTCACGCTGTCAGTCCCTGTTCCCTGCACTCCTAGCCACAGTACACATCGGGTTAATTACCCGATGTGTAGTCTGGCTATGTGTGCAGAGAGCAGTGAGCCGGCACTGACAGCTGAGAGCAGCGGAAACTGGTAACGAAAGTAAATATCGGGTAACCAAGGGAAGGGCTTCTTGGTTACCCGATGTTTACTGTGGTTACCAGCCTCCGCAGAAGTCGGCTCCTGCTGCCTGCACATTTAGTTGTTGCTTTGTCGCTGTCACACACACAGCGATCTGTGCTTCACAGCGGGAGAGCAACAACTAAACTAATTGTCCAGGACATTCAGCAACAACCAACGACCTCACAGCAGGGGCCGGGTTGTTGCTGGATGTCACACACAGCGACATCACTAGCAACATCGCTGCTACGTCACAAAAGTTGTTCCTTAGCAGCGATGTTGCTAGCGATGTTGCTTAGTGTGACGTGGCCTATAGTCACCTCAGCACTGAACGGTCTGGAGTGGAGTAGCTGCAGGGAGACCTTCAATACAGTAGCTCCATTCTAGTCCCCTCAGCACTGAATTGTCCGGAGTGGAGTAACTGCAGGGAGACCCTCACTATAGAAGCTCCATTCTAGTCACCTCAGCACTGAACTGTCCGGAGTTTAGTAACTGCAGGGAGACCCTCACTATAGAAGCTCCACTCTAGTCACCTCAGCACTGAACTATCTGGAGTGGAGTAACTGCAGGGAGACCCTCACTATAGAAGCTCCACTCTAGTCACCTCAGCACTGAACTGTCCGGAGTGGAGTAACTGCAGGGAGACCCTCACTATAAAAGCTCCATTCTAGTCAAATCAATACTGAACTGTCCGGAGTGGAGTAACTGCAGGGAGACCCTTACTACAGTAGCTCCATTCTAGTCAAATCATCACTGAACTGTCCGGAGTGGAGTAACTGCAGGGAGATCCTCACTATAGAAGCTCCATTCTAGTCACCTCAGCACTGAATTGTCCGGAATGGAGTAACTGCAGGGAGACCCTCACTATAGAAGCTCCACTCTAGTCACCTCAGCACTGAATTGTCCGGAATGGAGTAACTGCAGGAAGACCCTCACTATAAAAGCTCCATTCTAGTCAAATCATCACTGAACTGTCCGGAGTGGAGTAACTGCAGGAAGACCCTCACTATAGAAGCTCCATTCTAGTCAAATCATCACTGAACTGTCCGGAGTGGAGTAACTGCAGGGAGACCCTTACTACAGTAGCTCCACTCTAGTCACCTCAGCACTGAACTGTCTGGAGTGGAGTAGCTGCAGGGAGACCCTCACTACAGTAGCTCCATTATAGTCACCTCAGCACTGAACTGTCTGGAGTGGAGTAACTGCAGGAAGACCCTCACTATAGAAGCTCCACTCTAGTCACCTCAGCACTGAACTGTCCGGAGTGGAGTAACTGCAGGGAGACCCTCACTATAGAAGCTCCACTCTAGTCACCTCAGCACTGAACTGTCCAGAGAGGAGTAGCTGCAGGGAGACCCTCACTAAAGAAGCTCCATTCTAGTCATGTGACGCCCTGGCAAAACCAGGTAGTCACACAATAGGCCCCCGCATAACACCATCCCTCACCTAGGTTACATACAGCCGACCTGAAACCCTAGTCATCCCCCTCAGGGCAAGACAGACACACCAGTGGGCAGGACCAGGCGGTTAGGAAACGCCCACCTAGGGGTCTAGACAGCACAGGGCGAGAAAACAAGTTAGTTCAAGTTAGTAGTTCAAGTTGAGAGGAGTGTGGGCTGGAGCTAGGTGTAACTCCAGCGGAGGAGAAGTTCAAGTTGAACGGTGCCAGAGTCGGAGCCCTGGTACCTTGGCTAGGTGGCAGACAGTGGTCTCCATCAGCAGGAGACGGGAAGACGGCTCGGCAGATCCGAGGAGGACCGGAGCAGGGTTGGAGCCCGCCGGTACCGACACCGGAGACCCGACCGGAAATCATGCACAGAGGGGGGTACTCTGACCCTGAAGCCAGGGCCTAGCTAATCAACCGATTGAGGGCAGGATTATAGGTCCTGTCCCAACCAAAGTCCCAAAAGCAGACAACCACCCACAGAAAGGGATATGGCAACCGCCAAGGCCCATAGATCCCACGAGTCAGCGTCAGCGGGCACAGCTCCTCAGGCACACAGAAAGCCGGGAGCGGACTCCTGTGTTCTATACCGGGAGGTCCAAACACACAACCACAACTAGTGCAGAGAAAGAGATGGCGACCACCAGCCCGGGTGAAGGACCAGAGTACAACCGGCCGCGGCGGCCGGCCACCAGCACCTTGGTTTACCAAAAGACTCGTGTGATTCTTTTACTTGTGAGTGACCAAACATCCCCTGGTCCGTCCGGGCGCGCAAGCCCCTGCCATCGCCATACTTTGCACAGTGACACTGGGCCCCGGGGCAACCATCCCTACCCACAGAGGGGTTAACATCCGACTGCCATTACATCTCCCCCGGGTATCCCACAACAGCAGCGGTGGTGTCCCACTTCACCACACACCGTGGGTGGCGTCACGAACCGAATACGGTCAAGGCCGTACAACTACGTCCCCCTTTTCATTCGGCTTGTCCGCGTGACCCCCGGGTCCGGAAGAACCCCCGAGCCATGCAGCGGGTCCGGATCCGAGCAGCGCCGGCTGCTGGCACGGGGGCGGCACAGTCACCTCAGCACTGAACTGTCCGGAGTGCAGTAACTGCAGGGAGACCCTCACTATAGAAGCTCCATTCTAGTCACCTCCGCACTGAACTGTCTGGAGTGGAGTAACTGTAGAAAGACCCTCACTATAGAAGCTCCATTCTAGTCACCTCAGTACTGAACTGCCCGGAGTGGAGTAACTGCAGGGAGACCCTCACTATAGAAGCTCCACTCTAGTCACCTCAGTACTGAACTGTCTGGAGTGGAGTAACTGCAGTAAGACGTTCACTATAGAAGCTCCACTCCACTCTAATCACCTCAGCACTGAACTGTCTGGAGTGGAGTAACTGCAGGAAGACCCTCATTATAGAAGCTCCATTCTAGTCACCTCAGCACTGAACTGTCCGGAGTTTAGTAACTGCAGGGAGACCCTCACTATAGAAGCTCCACTCTAGTCACCTCAGCACTGAACTATCTGGAGTGGAGTAACTGCAGGGAGACCCTCACTATAGAAGCTCCACTCTAGTCACCTCAGCACTGAACGGTCCGGAGTGGAGTAACTGCAGGGGGACCCTCACTATAGAAGCTTCATTCCAGTCACCTCAGCACTGAACTGTCCGGAGTGGAGTAACTGCAGGAAGACCCTCACTATAGGAGCTTCATTCCAGTCACCTCAGCACTGAACTGTCCGGAGTGGAGTAACTGCAGGGAGACCCTCACTATAGAAGCTCCACTCTAGTCACCTCAGCACTGAACTGTCTGGAGTGGAGTAACTGCAGGGAGACCCTCACTATAGAAGCTCCACTCTAGTCACCTCAGCACTGAACTGTCCGGAGTGGAGTAACTGCAGGGAGACCCTCACTATAGAAGCTCCATTCTAGTCACCTCAGCACTGAACTGTCCGGAGTGGAGTAACTGCAGGGAGACCCTCTCTATAGAACTCCACTCTAGTCACCTCAGCACTGAACTGTCCGGAGTGGAGTAACTGCAGGAGACCCTCACTATAGAACTCCACTCTAGTCACCTCAGCACTGAACTGTCTGGAGTGGAGTAACTGCAGGGAGACCCTCACTATAGAAGCTCCACTCTAGTCACCTCAGCACTGAACTGTCCGGAGTGGAGTAACTGCAGGAGACCCTCACTATAGAACTCCACTCTAGTCACCTCAGCACTGAACTGTCCGGAGTGGAGTAACTGCAGGGAGACGTTCACTATAGAAGCTCCATTCTAGTCACCTCAGCACTGAAGTGTCCGGAGTGGAGTAACTGCAGGGAGACCCTCACTATAGAAGCTCCATTCTAGTCACCTCAGCACTGAACTGTCCAGAGTGGAGTAACTGCAGGGAGACCCTCACTATAGAAGCTCCATTCTAGTCACCTCAGCACTGAACTGTCCGGAGTGGAGTAACTGCAGGAAGACCCTCACTATAGAAGCTCTATTTCAGTCACCTCAGCACTGAACTGTCCGGAGTGGAGTAACTGCAGGGAGACCCTCACTATAGAAGCTCCATTCTAGTCACCTCAGCACTGAAGTGTCTGGAGTGGAGTAACTGCAGGGAGACCCTCACTATAGAAGCTCCACTCTAGTCACCTCAGCACTGAACTGTCCGGAGTGGAGTAACTGCAGGGAGACCCTCATTATAGAAGCTCCATTCTAGTCACCTCAGCACTGAACTGTCCGGAGTGGAGTAACTGCAGGGAGACCCTCACTATAGAAGCTCCATTCTAGTCACCTCAGCACTGAACTATCCGGAGTAGAGTAACTGCAGGGAGACCCTCACTATAGAAGCTCCATTCTAGTCACCTCAGCACTGAACTGTCCGGAGTAGAGTAACTGCAGGGAGACCCTCATTATAGAAGCTCCATTCTAGTCACCTCAGCACTGAACTGTCCGGAGTAGAGTAACTGCAGGGAGACCCTCATTATAGAAGCTCCATTCTAGTCACCTCAGCACTGAACTGTCCGGAGTGGAGTAACTGCAGGGAGATCCTCACTATAGAAGCTCCACTCTAGTCACCTCAGCACTGAACTGTCCGGAGTGGAGTAACTGCAGGGAGACCCTCACTATAGAAGCTCCATTCTAGTCACCTCAGCACTGAACTGTCCGGAGTGGAGTAATTGCAGGGAGACCCTCACTATAGAAGCTCTATTCCAGTTACCTCACTAGTGGTTTGTCTAGTAATAGATGCTGGAAACCGTGTCTCACAGAAATTACTCAAAGCTAGACGAAATTGTATGAATGATTATAAGGCTGGTTTCACATCAGCGTTTTTTTGCCGGTCGGCAAAAAAACACAAAACGCATCTTACAGGATCCGTTATCTGCTCACTGCAATGTCAATGGACTTGCAGCAACATGCGTTTGCGTGCGGTAGTGTCAGGATCCGGTGAGTTGCGGTTTTTTACCTTTTATCAAAAACGCAACTTGTTGCGTTTTTCACCTCCGTCCAAAAACTGCAACTCACCGGATCCTGTACATTGCGGCAGTAGCTGCAATGTATTTTAATGGGCCCCGGATCTGGTTTTAAAGCCTGCTTTACACGTTGCAATTTCGCATACGATATCGTATGGGATTTGCAACGCCTCCATCGTATGTGCAGCACGTTCAATTTGTTGAACGTGCCGCACAAACGATTAACCCCCGTCACACATACTTACCTTCCATACGACCTCGATGTGGGCGGCGAACGTCCACTTCCTGGAGTGGGAGGGACGTTCGGCGTCACATCGACGTCACGCGGCAGCTGGCCAATAGAAGCGGAGGGGCGGAGCTGAGCGAGACGTAAACATCCCGCCCACCTCCTTCCTTCTGCATTTCTGGCCGGGAGCTGCAGGACGCAGGTAAGATCTGTTCATCGTTCCCAGGGTGTCACACACTGCGATGTGCGCTACCCCGGGTACGATGAACAATCTGACGTTCAATTCTAGAGAAATGAACGATGTGCGTGCGATGAACGTTTTACCGTTCAATCGCAATAGCACGTACCTGTCACACACTGCAATGTACCTTACGAAGCCGGATGTGCGTCAGTTACGACGTGACCCCGCCGACACATTGTAAGATATATTGCAGCATGTAAAGCGGGCTTAACAGTTGCGGTTGTATGCTGCAGGAAGGATCCTGTTTGCTGTACAGAACATGGCCTGAATATCACTCTCTCACACACTCTCACTCACTCACTCCCACACTCACACCGCACGCATCATCACCGCACAAACACCGGCACTACCGCACGCATCATCACCGCACAAACACCGGCACTACAGCCCCCATCATCACCGCACACGCAGGCATTACCTCAGTGACGTCCCCGCTGACATCGCGACTCCCTTCAGTTGCTGCATGGAGCTCCCGGGAGCTGCGGTGTTCTAGTGCCGCTCCTGTAAGCTTCATGTAGCCGAGCTGATAGCGTCATGGGACCTCGTGGATTACGTCGGACCTGGAGGGGTATTTGGGGGTTTTAATAAAATGGTGAAAGAGGGTGTTTTTTTGTCTTTTATTCCAAATAAAGGATTTTTTCGGGTGTATGTGTTTATTTACTTTCACTTACAGGTTAACAGGTTAATCATTGGGGGTGTCTCATAAACACCTGCCATGATTAACCCCTTATTACCCCGATTGCCACCGCACCCGGGCAATTCGGGGTGAGCCGGGTAGAGTCCCGGGACTGTCGCATCTAATGGATGCGGCAATTCCGGGTGGCTGCTGGATGATATCGTTAGGCTGGGGGGCTCCCCATAACGTGGAGCTCCCCATCCTGAGAATACCAGTGTGGCTTTATCTTGGCTGGTATCAAAATTGGGGGGAACTGCACGCCGTTTTTTTTTTTAATTATTTATTTACTTATTTTATTGCAAGATATAGACCCGCCCACCGGCGGCTGTGATTGGTTGCAGTGAGACAGCTGTCACTCAGTGTGGGGGCGTGTCTGACTGCAACCAATCATAGGCGCCGGTGGGTAGGGGGAAGCAGGGAATACCAGATTGAATAATGGGCGGCCGGCATTTTCAAATCAGGAGAAGCCGTCAGAGAAGTGTGAGAGCCGTGCTGCGCCGCTCCGGTGATCGGGTGAGAGTGAGTGAATGAGTCAGTGACACTCACTCACTCTCTCACACTCACTCTCACACACACTCTCACTCACACTCATACACTCTCACTCACATGCACATTCACACTCAGTCACACGCACACTCTCACACTTACACTCACTCACATGCACACTGTCACACGCACACTCTAACACTCACTCACACTCTCTCTCTCATCCAGAGCTGCATCCACGCTGTCATGGCAGATTCAGCTCACTCCCGATCATGACTTTAATGCCCGCCCATCCCCATTCAGCTCATTCCCGACCACATGACTCAAACTGCAAGTCACAGGATCCAGTAAATAACACTTGCGTTTGCATGCGTTCAACTCCAATTCAACTGCGTTTTTACCCGCGGTTTTGCTGCAGAAATTTCTTGAGAAATGCTTGTGATCTTTCTGCAGGCATTTCCCAGCAAAACCTATGGGAAAAAAAATAGCTGTGCGCACGCTGCGTTTTTTTTCTCAAGATAATTCTTTCTGCAGAGTTTCTTGAGAAAATTTCTTGAGAGAATGTGCATGTCACTTCTTTTCCGCAGGTAGCTGTGGTATTTCATTCCATTCACTGTAATGTAATCGCGAAATACCGCGGGTATACCGCAGGTAGCAAATGATGTGTGGTATATCCTCGGTATAGCCGCGGTTTACCTGCGGTAATGTTCATCGCTGCCTGCGGTTTTGCAGGGAGTTACAGTCAGGGCCAGAAATATTTGGACAGTGACACAAGTTTTGTTATTTTAGCTGTTTACAAAAGCATGTTCAGAAATACAATTCTATATATAATATGGGCTGAAAGTGCACACTCCCAGCTGCAATATGAGAGTTTTCACATCCAAATCGGAGAAAGGGTTTAGGAATCATAGCTCTGTAATGCATAGCCTCCTCTTTTTCAAGGGACCAAAAGTAATTGGACAAGGGACTCTAAGGGCTGCAATTAACTCTGAAGGCATCTCCCTCGTTAACCTGTAATCAATGAAGTAGTTAAAAGGTCTGGGGTTGATTACAGGTGTGTGGTTTTGCATTTGGAAGCAGTTGCTGTGACCAGACAACATGCGGTCTAAGGAACTCTCAATTGAGGTGAAGCAGAACATCCTGAGGCTGAAAAAAAAGAAAAAATCCATCAGAGAGATAGCAGACATGCTTGGAGTAGCAAAATCAATAGTCGGGTACATTCTGAGAAAAAAGGAATTGACTGGTGAGCTTGGGAACTCAAAAAGGCCTGGGCGTCCACGGATGACAACAGTGGTGGATGATCGCCGCATACTTTCTTTGGTAAAGAAGAACCCGTTCACAACATCAACTGAAGTCCAGAACACTCTCAGTGAAGTAGGTGTATCTGTCTCTAAGTCAACAGTAAAGAGAAGACTCCATGAAAGTAAATACAAAGGGTTCACATCTAGATGCAAACCATTCATCAATTCCAAAAATAGACAGGCCAGAGTTACATTTGCTAAAAAACACCTCATGAAGCCAGCTCAGTTCTGGAAAAGTATTCTATAGACAGATGAGACAAAGATCAACCTGTACCAGAATGATGGGAAGAAAAAAGTTTGGAGAAGAAAGGGAACGGCACATGATCCAAGGCACACCACATCCTCTGTAAAACATGGTGGAGGCAACGTGATGGCATGGGCATGCATGGCTTTCAATGGCACTGGGTCACTTGTGTTTATTGATGACATAACAGCAGACAAGAGTAGCCGGATGAATTCTGAAGTGTACCGGGATATACTTTCAGCCCAGATTCAGCCAAATGCTGCAAAGTTGATCAGACGGCGCTTCATAGTACAGATGGACAATGACCCCAAGCATACAGCCAAAGCTACCCAGGAGTTCATGAGTGCAAAAAAGTGGAACATTCTGCAATGGCCAAGTCAATCACCAGATCTTAACCCAATTGAGCATTCATTTCACTTGCTCAAATCCAGACTTAAGACGGAAAGACCCACAAACAAGCAAGACCTGAAGGCTGCGGCTGTGAAGGCCTGGCAAAGCATTAAGAAGGAGGAAACCCAGCGTTTGGTGATGTCCATGGGTTCCAGACTTAAGGCAGTGATTGCCTCCAAAGGATTCGCAACAAAATATTGAAAATACAAATATTTTGTTTGGGTTTGGTTTATTTGTCCAATTACTTTTGACCTCCTAAAATGTGGAGTGTTTGTAAAGAAATGTGACAATTCCTACAATTTCTATCAGATATTTTTGTTCAAACCTTCAAATTAAACGTTCCAATCTGCACTTGAATTCTGTTGTAGAGATTTCATTTCAAATCCAATGTGGTGGCATGCAGAGCCCAACTCGCAAAAATTGTGTCACTGTCCAAATATCTCTGGACCTAACTGTATGTCATTATGACAGAAGAGGAAGCGGAGCAGAGTAAACACACACGTCACACTCCCTGGATGCCGCACAGAAGCACTTCTGTCGGGTGCCCGTGCAGTCTGTGTCCCGCTCCAGCCCTGCGGCTGCCTGCCCTGCAGTGTCAGTGTCTGCCCGCTCTGCAGTATCAGCAGCTTCTCACACTGCAGTGCGTGCACCCGCGGGGAGGACGAGCGCTGCTGTCAGGAGGTTAGATGAGATCATTACCTGCTGTGACGATCTCCTGCTCTCCTCACGTCACCGCTGTCACTGCCTTCTATGCCCGTCTCGCGGGCGGCCCGAGACTGTCACTAGCGGTGACGTCACGGGCTCTCGCGATGCTGCTGAGAACGCGGCATAGAAGGTAGTGACAGCGCTGACGTCAGGAGAGCAGGAGATCGTCACAGCAGGTAATGATCTCATCTAACCTCCTGACAGCAGCGCTCGTCATCCCCTGCAGTGACCTGGGCTGACCTCATGATGTTGGCTCAGGTCACTGCACTGCTCTCCCAGCCAATGGGGAACATTCTGTTCTTCAGTTACTGGGACAATGACTATGGTATGGATCGTCGTGGGACGATTATTGGATTACGCCGGACCTGGAATTGATTGTTCTTTTCAATAAATATTGGTGAAAATGTTTTGGGCAGTGTTTTTTAAAAAAAAAATGTTTTTTTGTCTATTTTTTATTTCTTACTGACTGGGTTGGTGATGTCAGGTATCTGATAGACGCGTGACATCACTAACCCCAGGGCCTGATGCCAGGTGACATTACACATCTGGCATCAACCCCATATATTACCTTGTTTGCCACCGCACCAGGGCAATGGGATGAGTTGGCGCAAAGCGCCAGAATTGTTGCGTCTAATGGATGCGCCACTTCTGGGGCGGCTGTGGCCTGCTATTTTTAGGCTGGGGAGTGTCCAATAACCGTGGACCTCCCTAGTCTGAGAATACTAGACCCCAGCTGTCCGCTTTACCTTGGCTGGTGATCCAATTTGGGGGGGACCCCACGTTTTTTGTTTTAAATTATTTATTTAATGTAAAATAACAGCGGGGGGTGCCCTCTGTTTTGGATTACCAGCCAAGGTGAAGCTGCCAGCTGTGGTCTGCAGGCTGCAGCCGTCTGCTTTATCCTAGCTGGCTACAAAAGATAGGGGGACCTCACGTCATTTTTTTTTTTTGGCTAAATACAAGGCTAGGCACCCTTTATTGCCACATGAAAGTCACTAAAGGGTGCCAGCTTAGAATATGCAGGGGGGTGGGACATTATATAGGTCTTTCTCATCTATCTATTCATCTATCCATCTTTCCCTCTATCCATTATCTGTCTGTCTATCTCTCAAATATCTATTATCTATATTATTTATTGCAGTTACAGTATAAAAAAAACACAGGGACCAACCTGCGGAAAAACCGCTGCAAAAAAAAAATCACTTTTCTAGTGCGCACATAGCCTTGGCACAAACAGATCAGCGTTTTCCTGCCGCACTCGCAGATCGGGCACAAGGACAGTACAGTACATTAAAGTTCACTGGCAAGCTCCGGGCACATGCGGTCATGTGACCGGAGCATGTGACAGCATGTGAGGCTACTTTCACACATCCGGTTTTAGCAGTGCGGCTCAATCCGGCTGTGAAACCTATGCAACGGATGTGGCAAAAACACCGCATCCTTTGCATAAGTTTTTACATGCGGCCCGTCCGTTTTTTTCCGGTTGTGGCATGCTAATGAGCATGCGCAGTAGAAGAAACCGCATGCGGCGGCCGGATGCGTTTTTTTCTGCATCACGCCGCATCCGGCGTCCATAGGCATGCATTGAAAAATGCACCGCAGCGGCCGGATGCGGCGCGATGCAGTTTTTTTGCAGGAGCAAAAAACGTTGCAGGCAACGTTCCATCCGGCCGCGGCATCGGCTAAATCTGCCGCATGCGGCAAAAACCGGACCAAACGCAAGCCCATGCGGCACAATACGGCACTAATGTAAAGCTACTTTCACACATCCGGTTTTTGCTCTGCGGCATAATACGGCGCTCTGCAGAAAAACCGCAACCGTTTTTTTTGCCGCCGGTTGCGGTATTTTTTGCATACTTACATTAGTGCCGTATTGTGCCGCATGGGCTTGCGTTCGGTCCGGTTTTTGCCGCATGCGGCAGATTTAGGCTACTTTCACACATCCGGTTTGAGCACTGCGGCTCAATCCGGCTGTGAAACCTATGCAACGGATGCGGCGAAAACACCGCATCCTTTGCATACGTTTTTACATGCGGCCTGTCCGTTTTTTTCCGGTTGCGGCACGCTACTGAGCATGCGCAGTGGAAGAAACCGCATGCGGCGGCCAAATGCGTTTTTTTTCCGCATCGCACCGCATCCGGCGTCCATAGGCATGCATCGATGCGTTTTTTTTTGCTGGAGCAAAAAATGTTGCAGGCAACGTTCCATCCAGCCGCGGCATCGGCTAAATCTGCCGCATGCGGCAAAAACCGGACCGAACGCAAGCCCATGCGGCACAATACGGCACTAATGTAAGTCTATGCAAGAAAAACCGCAACCGGCGGCAAAAGAAAGGTTGCGGTTTTTCTGCAGAGCGCCGGATTGTGCCGCAGAGCAAAAACCGGATGTGTGAAAGTAGCCTAAGGCTGCTTTCACACATCCGGTTTGAGCTCTGCCTCTCAATCCGGCTGTGCAAGCTATGCAACGGATGCGGTGAAAACACCGCATCCTTTGCATAAGTTTTTCCCATGCGGCCCGTCCGGTTTTTGCCGCTTGCGGCATGCTACTGAGCATGCGCAATGGCAAAAACAGCATGTGGTGGCCGGATGCGGTTTTTGCCGCATCCGGCTGCCATAGGCATGCATTGAAAAATGCGCCGCATCGGCCGAATGCGGCGCGATGCGGTTTTTTTTGCCGCACGAAAAAACGTGCTAGGCAACGTTCCATCCGGCCGCCGCATCGGCTAAGGCTACTTTCACACATCCGGTTTGAGCCCTGCGGCTCAATCCGGCTGTGAAAACTATGCAACGGATGCGGTGAAAACACCGCATCCTTTGCATCAGTTTTTACATGCGGCCGGTCCGGTTTTTTCCGGTTGCGGCATGCTACTGAGCATGCGCAGTGGAAAATACCGCATGCGGCGACCGGATGCGGTTTTTTCCGCATCGCGCCGCATCCGGCCTCCATAGGGATGCATTGAAAAATGCGCCGCAGCGGCCGGATGCGGCGCGATGCGGTGTTTTTTGCCGGAGCAAAAAACGTTGCAGGGTACGTTCGATCCGGCCGCCGCATCGGCTAAATCTGCCGCATGCGGCAAAAACCGGACCGAACGCAAGCCCCTACGGCACAATGCGGCACTAATGTAAGTCAATGCAAAAAAAACCGCAATCGGCGTTACAAAAGCCGGTTGCGGTTTTTCTGCAGAACGCCGTATTGTGCCGCAGAGCAAAAATCCGGATGTGTGAAAGTACCCTAAATCTGCTGCATGCGGCAAAAACCGGATGGAACGCAAGGCCATGCGGCACTAATTAATGTCTATGCAGAAAAAACGCAACCGGCAGCAAAAAAAACCGGTTGCGATTTTCCTGCAAAGTGCCGGAGTGTGCCGGATTGCAGAAACCGGAGGTGTGAAAGCAGCCAAAGGGTGCGGTGTTTTCACCGCATCCGTTGCATAGCTTGCACAGCCGGATTGAGCCGCACAGCTCAAGCCGGATGTGTGAAAGCAGGCTGACCGGGGCTTGCCGCACCGACCGTCTGTGAACTGTAGGTACTGTACTGCCCTTACGCCGGATCCGGCAGAATACCGCTGACGTGTTTGTGCCCTAGAGGTATTTCTGCTGTTGCAGACTGTAATCTCGGACTCCACAAATATGGCGGCAAACAACTAGCGCGAGATTACGTGCTTCTTAAGCGCAAGCACGGAAGTGTCCGCCCCTTTCGTCGCTGAGTCTTCTCTGTGTCCATCATGAGGTATGCGGCTGTGTGAGAGAATCGTCCGTCATCCGTGGGTTCTGGTGCTTCCATTTCCACACACGTCTTTCCTATGTAGTGGAAGGAGCGCTTATGATCCGTCTGTCACTGTTGTGTGAGGAGTGCAGCTGCGCGGTCTGTAGTCGGGAGTGTGTAGGCCTGCGCTCCATTAGCGGCGTGCTTTGCCGGCCGGTGCAGGGGCTGTAGTAGTCCGGTCATGTGCCGCTCCTGCGGCTGTTGGCAGGGTGACCCCGCGCACGGCAGGATGTTCGTCCTGGCCTATCTGTAGGCTCCTCGCAGTAGGAATAACCTTGCTATAGTTAAGCCCTGTGCGCACTAGACGTTTTTGCAGCGTTTTTAGTGGCGTTTTTTGGGCAGAAAAGCTGTGACTTTGCTTCCCCAGCAATGTCTGAGTTTTGATTTTTGCTGTCTGCACACAGCGTTTTTTTTTGTAGCTGCGTTTTTGTGTTGACCATAAAAACGCAGCATGTCAATTATGGCTAGGTTCGCACACTGCGTCTTTTTGACGCTGCGTTTTTGGCCGCTAAAAACGCACCTGCGTCGAAAAAACTCATCAAAAAACGCATGCGTTTTTGCCGCGTTTTGGTGCGTTTTGCTGCGTTTTTGATCTCTGCGTTTTGCTGCGTTTTTCCAATGCATTGCATGGGGGGAAAACGCAGGAAAGAACTGACATGTCCATTTTTTTTTTTTTTACTCAAACGCAGGTAAAAAAAAAACAGATGTGTGCGGACAGCAAAAATGAAAACTCATAGACTTTGCTGGGGAAGCAAAGTCCTGCAGTTTTGAGGCCAAAAACTCTCCCGAAAAACGCGCAAAAACGCCACGAAAAACGCACTGCGCACATAGCCTAATTCTGCGTTTTGCACCCATTGCGTTCAATGAGATGTTCAAAACGCAATGAAAAACGCAAATTGCAACTATAGCTGCGTTTTAGTGCGTTTCTATGACTAAAAACGCAGCTATAAACGCAAGGGGTGGATAGTAAAGTGACGTGTACAGGAAGAGGATTCCTTCTGTTGGTAAACACAGAAGCATGAATCCTCCCGGTACCGTCACCGCTGCTTCCACAACTTCCCAGGTGCCATGTCAGCTCCGTGCGGCGCCATGTCTGGGCAGGAGGTGGAGGCAGCGGCGAAAACAAAAGTGAACAGTAGAAAAAAAATTCACACTCACCTGTCTGCAGACTCCCGGTGCCATGCCCGCTCCCAGCTCCTGTCCCGGTACCGCCGCTCTGGCTGTGTGCAGTCTCCCTGGGCACGTTCGATGGATGCAGGACCTGGCGCTGATCACCTGATTCGGTCACCTGACGCATCAGCTGATCGTAATTCTCACGGTTTCGCCGGCTTTTTAGCGCCCGACCGGCTTAACTTATCAGCTGATCCTTTCGTCAGGAGACTTCATCCCTGATTACCGGCAGCTCCTGCAGCGATGGGACAGGATCAGACTCTCATCCGATCGCTCCTGGAGCTGCCGGTAATCAGCACGGACGTGACTCAGTATTTTTTTTTTTTTTTTTGCACCGATGCATCAGCTGATTGTATAAAAGCCGATTATACAATCAGCTGATGTGTGATGTGATTCAGGCCCTTGAACCTGACACATCATCTGATCGCTTTGCCTTCCAGCAAACCGATCAGATGATATTGGATCCGGATGGACAGTGTGGGACCCTTGACCCAGGATTACTGCGGAGGAGGGGGGGGGGGTCTTTATTTCAGTAAAGATGGAGTCACTAATTGTGGTGTTTAATTTAGAAGAAAAATATTTTTGTTTTTTTTTTTATCATTACTAGAAATTCATGGTGGCCATGTCCAATATTGGCGTGACACCATGAATTTCGGGCTTAGGGCCAGCTGATAATATACAGCTAGCCTTAACCCCATTATTACCAAGCGAGCTACCCCGGCATCAGGGCAGCTGGAAGAGTTGGATACAGCGCCAGAAGATGGCGTTTCTATGAAAGCGCTATTTTCTGGGGTGGCTGCAAACTGCAATTCGCAGCAGGGGTGCCCACAAGGCTTGGGCACTCTGCACTGCGGATTCCAATCCCCAGCTGCCTAGTTGTACCTGGCTGGACTCAAAAATTGAGCGAAGCCTATGTCATTTTTTTTTTTTTTTTTAATAATTTCTTGAAATTCATGATGAAAAAAAAAAGGGGGGGCTTCCCTATATTTTTGATTGCCAGACGGGTACAAATAGGCAGCTGGAGGTTGGGGTCAGCCCGTAGCTGCTTTTTCCCCATCAACAATCTTTAATGGCATTGTTCACTGATTAAAAACGCGGTGAAAACGCAAAAAAAGACAAACGCCTAGTGCGCACATACCCTTATAGTGGCGTGAATGTATCCTGCGTGTTTTGCCTCGTGTTTTTTTTTTTTTTTCTTTCCAAAAGTGCATGAATTTCCTTCTCCCTGCAAAGTCTGAGATTTAATTATTGCTGTCCGCACGTTGCAGGTTTTTTTTCATATATATATATATATTTGCCTAAAAACTTTTAAAAAAAAATTACGTGGGCTTCGCCATATTTTTTGTATGCTAGCCCAGGTACAGCAGGCAGCTACGGGCTGCCCCCAACCCCCAGCTACCTATTTGTACCCGGCTGAGAACCAAAAATATAGGGAAGCCTGTATTTTTTAATTTCACTTATTTCAGGAAATAATTAAAAAAAACAAATGACGTAGCCTTCACCATAGCTTTGTGTCCAGCCGGGTACAACTAGGCAGCTGGGGATTGTAATCCGCAGCACAGGTTAGCCCGAGGTTTCTGGGCGCCTCTGCTGTGAATAGCAGTCCACAGCCGCCCCAGAAAATGGTGCTCTCATAGAAGCGCCATCATCTGGCGCTGTATCCAACTCTTCCAGTGGCCCTGGTGATGGTGGCTCGCTGGGTAATAAGGGGTTAATACCAGCTATCTTTTACCAGCTGGTATAAAGCCCGAGATTCTTAATGTCAGGCCAAGTTTGACCCGGCCATTAATTTCCAATAAAGGGTTAAAAAAAAAGAAATAGAAATAAATACACAGACACATTAGAGACTCCATGTTTATTACTCCCTCTCACCCCTCCACGATAGAGAGATTTCTGTACTGACCATGCCAGGAGAGAGCCAGAGGGAAAAGAGAGCGAGCCAGGGGGAAAAGAGAGCGAGCCAGGGGGAAAAGAGAGCGAGCCAGGGGGAAAAGAGAGCGAGCCAGGGGGAAAAGAGAGCGAGCCAGGGGGAAAAGAGAGCGAGCCAGGGGGAAGAGAGAGCGAGAGCCAGGGGGAAGAGAGAGCGAGAGCCAGGGGGAAGAGAGAGCGAGAGCCAGGGGGAAGAGAGAGCGAGAGCCAGGGGGAAGAGAGAGCGAGAGCCAGGGGGAAGAGAGAGCGAGAGCCAGGGGGAAGAGAGAGCGAGAGCCAGGGGGAAGAGAGAGCGAGAGCCAGGGGGAAGAGAGAGCGAGAGCCAGGGGGAAGAGAGAGCGAGAGCCAGGGGGAAGAGAGAGCGAGAGCCTGGGGGAAGAGAGAGCGAGAGCCTGGGGGAAGAGAGAGCGAGAGCCTGGGGGAAGAGAGAGCGAGAGCCTGGGGGAAGAGAGAGCGAGAGCCTGGGGGAAGAGAGAGCGAGAGCCTGGGGGAAGAGAGAGCGAGAGCCTGGGGGAAGAGAGAGCGAGAGCCTGGGGGAAGAGAGAGCGAGAGCCTGGGGGAAAAGAGGTGCTCTGTCACCAACTTGCTCCACTCTGTGACTTGTGGTGCAGGTGACAGTGCAGACAGTTGGTCCCATGCAGCAGGACAGATGGCAGAGCAGAACGGTGACATGCTCTGCTCTGACACATGCGGTGCTGCATGGGACCAGCTTGTCAGTGTCTTGCTGCGTCCTGTAGTGCTGCTGGGAGGAGCGCACATGATCACACCGCCCGCTCTCCTGACATCGCAGCAGAGCGGGCGGGTGGATAGTGAGATCAGATACTTATGTGACGGGGATTTCAGCTGAAGAACCCCCACCCCTGTACTCCAGACACTGGCGCCCCGTGCCTCACAATCTGCCGGACGCCACCGCTCCACACTGTGCCGTCCTCCGGATCCTCCCCTCGATGCTGGGCTGTGACGTGCGGTAGTCACAGCCCTGTCAATCACTGTGAGTGGCGCCAGCATCCTCTGACGTACCCGTCTAGTTTGAGAGCCTGGAATTGACGGGATGTAAGAGGATCCTGACGGCCACAGCACCAGGGGGTCATGTGACAGGCACTGAGCGTGCAGGATAGCGCCGCTCAGTGCCAGAAATGGAAATAGAAGCCAATGGAGAAAAGATCTATAATAGTAAGTAGAACTCATAGAGAAAATAAAAAAAAAAAATGGGCGAACCACCCCTTTAACATGCTGAATCTTTGTGGTCACCACAATGTGCGGACAGCCAAAATAAAATCTGACTTTGCTGGGGAAGGAAATGCATGCAGTTTTCAGACCAAAACTGCACCCAAAAAACACGAGCAAAAACGCAGCGTGCACATATAGCCTTAAAATGCACCCAAAAAAATGAAGAAAAAAACCCACTGTGCGCACAAGGCCTAAGGATACGTTTGCACTCTTGTTTTCTAAACAAGTCTTTGTAAGCTTCCTCAAAACCTGCCAGGTCTCACAACTCGGGCACTTTTTTTTCTTTTTTTTTTTCTTTACTGTGTTTAATATAACTGCAACTTTTTTAACTCTGCAGCATGTCCAGTTCTTTAAGAATCTTTGCTTTTTTTTTTTTTTTATACTAACCCCTTAGCGACAGTCAAAATTGAAATGTCCCTTTGTGGCAAACGCACCTTAATATTTCAGTATCCAGTGATTGAGATTTCATGACTTTTTTTTTTATACTGGTAAATTTAGATATATTTTGCATTGATTTTATAGAAATATCAGAATTTGCAACTTTATAAAAACTTATGTTCAAACTTTGAACGCTTATCCCTTTACTCACACCTCACAAAATGGTTAAAGGGAACCTGTCACCAGTTCACTTATGTATGAGCTAATATCACCACCTTAGTCAGCACCTCTGCTGCATTGGGAAAAGTTGTAATCATGTCCTGATCCCCTCGCCATATAGCCCCAAGAAACGTTTTGAATGGCTCCCGAGCTTTATGCAAATCTGACCGATCCGATGGGTGTCATTGCAGCAGTTGTATTGCGATTGGGCCCCCCCCCAGCTTAAATACAACCCCACAGCTGCCTGGAATTGGCACATCATATTAGATGTGCTAATCCTGGTGCTTTACCTGGCTCATCCCCAGTGCCCTGGTGTGGGGGCAATTGGGGTAATATAAGGGGTTAATGACAGTTGTGATTTGTCAAAAAATGGCAGTATCAAGCCCTGAATTAGGAGTGAAAAGAATCTACAACAACCCCATTACTAACTACTGCAAGTGAAAAGAAATAAAAACACCGGGGGAAAAAAATGGGGCAGATTCTACGCCTTTTTTTTTTTTTTTTTTTTTAATTTAAAAAAAAAGCATAGGTTCCCCTTTATTTTGCTATCCAGCCATGCTAAGGCTTAATGTTGAAGGTTGCAGCCTGTAGCTGTTTTACCTGCACTTCCTATCAAAATAGGATGGGAACTAAGTCATTTTTTTTTTTTCTTTGCCCACACCAGAAAAGCTTGCGGATTGGCTGCTCTGCAACCTTTCATCAAGCTTTATTCGAATGACACAGGAACTGGACATACGGGTATAAATCTGTTTGTGTCTTGGACCCAGACATTTAGTGTTTGGTGTAACCAGTTCATCCCTACTTGTAACTCCTGCTTAGTGCTCACTGGCGTGCTTGCATATCAATGCTAAATGCACAGTGGAGCACTACAGATGGTACAGCAGCAGGCTTTCTTGGTTGACAGAATATGGCAGTAGTATTTATTAGTCAGGTATCGACAACGGTTATCTGACTGGTAGAGGTAGAAATGTCAGCTACGCTTAATGCCATGGCTGTCAAAATACCTTTTTCTATAATCTCCCAAATTGATTCCCCCGCCCTATGTGATGAGAGGTAGCGCCCTACAGTTGCCTGCCTCTCCTATGCTTTGTCCAGGCCTTGGTCGGTCTGCAGCCCTGACGTTTTAACGCTGATGTCCTGGCTGCAGTGAGGAGATGTCAGCACTGCAGACTGTGGTGAGTGCTGAGTCTTAAGGGGGCTTTACTATGTTTTGTCGTCGGGGTCACGTTGTTAGTGACGCACATCTGGCGTCATTAACGATATCGCAGCGTGTGACACTTACCAGCGACCTCAAAAATGGTGACAATCGTTCACCGTGGAGAGATCGTCCCAAACTCAAAAACCGGTAATGGTTGATTATCCAGGTGGTTCATCGCTCATGCAGCAGCACACATCGCTGTGTGTGACCCCGCAGGAGCGAGGACCGTCTCCTTACCTGCCGCCGGCCACAATGCGGAAGGAAGGAGGTGGGCGGGATGTGACGTCCCGCTCATCTCCGCCCCTTCGCTTTGATTGGCCAGCCGCTTAGTGACGTCGCTGTGATGCCGAACGTCCCTCCCCCTTGAAGGAGGGATTGTTCAGCAGTCACAGCGACGACGCCAACCAGGTAAGTGCGTGTGACGCTGCCGTAGCGATAATGTTCACTGCGGCAGCGATCACAAACAATTGCATGCGCGACGGGGGTGGGTACTTACACGCTCGATATCGCTAGAAATTGCTAGCAATATCGCTACCGTGTAAAGCCCGCTTTAGTATAAGTAGCAGTCAGATTCTGTGTAGTTTTCTGAAGTGGGAGTACTCAAACATGTTTACTGATGAGTGTTTGTGTTTTGTTTTTTTTTAGTAGTAAAGTTTCTCGTGATACGCTTTATGAAGGCGTGAGGGAAGTATTGATCGGAGCAAAGAATAAGAAAAGAAAGTAAGTCATATGGTCTCTGTTATGTGTTACACTACTCCCATGCTGACCTGTCATCAGATGCAAGCCCAAGAGCTGAGCCTGCATCATGGTAGTCAGATAACTGATGCAAAGCCATCATCTGTCTGTGAGTGGTGCTGTGCTCTGCCCACTGGTAACGTCTGACCGGTGCTAACCGTAATAACATTAGGGGAACTACTGAAGACTCTGGTTTGCCACGAGGGAGTGTAATTGAAGGTCAGCCTGGGTTTCAGCACTGATGTGTGATATATACTGCATTATTGTAATTCAAGTAGTCATATGATCGTGAGTTCAAGTCCACTTTTTCCATATTTTTTTTTTACCATGTTTTCTTCGGCGCTCCATTGGGAGACCCAGACGATTGGGTGTATAGCTACTGCCTCCGGAGGCCACACAAAGCATTACACTAAAAAGTGTAAGGCCCCTCCCCTTCTGGCTATACACCCCCCGTGGGATCACGGGCTGCTCAGTTTTCAAGCTTTGTGCGAAGGAGGTCAGACATCCACGCATAGCTCCACTGTTTAGTCAGCAGTAGCTGCTGACTATGTCGGATGGAAGAAAAGAGGGCCCATACTAGGGCCCCCAGCATGCTCCCTTCTCACCCCACTCTTGTCGGGTGTTTGTTAAGGTTGAGGTACCCATTGCGGGTACGGAGGCTGGAGCCCACATGCTGCTTTCCTTCCCCATCCCCCTGAAGGGCTCTGGTGAAGTGGGATCTTACCGGCCTCCAGACTCTGAGGCCGGGCTCCATCCACAGACCCGGAGATCCTGCTGGATACGGAGCTGGATACCATCAGGGACACGGCCCTGCAACATTCAGGTACTCTGTGTCCCCTACAGACAGGCACAGAACACGCCAGAGTTGCTGGGTGTTCTAGTGCGCCGGGGACAGTAGCGCTGTTCGCTGGGGTTATATGCACTACAGCTTTGCTGAGTGGCATTATTGTGGGGAACTACCGCGCCGACGGCCACTGAAAGCTGCGGCGCGGCTGAGACCTGTGGTGCGCCGGGGACTTCGCGCCGGCCGTGCTTTTACGACGGCAGCGCTCATAAATCTAGTCCCCGGCTTTTGCGGCCTAGTTACGGTTCGTTCCCGCCCCCAACCCTGTCATTCAGGGAAGGGGAGAAACGCGATCCAATGATCAGCGCCGAGGGCTGGAGTCTTATTTACATACTCCAGCCCTCTCACTGGGCACAGTGGGACGCCAGTTTCCCGCTCTTGGTCTGAACACGCCCACGGGCCGTCCCTCTTCACAGGACGCCGGCGGCCATTCCTGCAAGCAGTCTGGCTGGAGAACGGACATAGCCCTGGGAGACCCAGACAGGGGATTCTGGCGACCACACAACCGCTCTTAAGCGGGCGGTAAGCAGCACATATGTGCTGACCCCACTAGTGCCACAGTGTTATTTTGTGTACTTTTTGGAGGTACCTATATATATATATATATATATATATATATATATATATATATATATATATATATATATATATATATATATATATATATATATATATATATATATATATATATATATATATATATATATATATATATTGCACTGTAGGTCGCTTCTTGGCTTTATACCCTAGATTGCTCTGAGGAGACAACAGCATGTCATCCGCAAAAAGCAAGGGTGCCAAGGCACGGGCTTCATATGCTGCCTGTACCGCATGTGGGGCTGATCTACCGACAGGCTCCACTGACCCCCATTGTGTGCAATGTTCGGTCCCTGTGGCACTTCGTCAGCCGGAGTCTATGCTAGTAGTGGCCCAGGCAGAGACGCCTGTGATCCCTGCCCCGGTGACGGGGACAGAGTTTGCTGTTTTTGCTGATAAGATGTCTGTGACTATGACAAAAATTCTGGAATCTTTGCAGTCCAGGCCGGTCACTCAGACCATGGGCACTGTTGATTCATTGGCCCTTGGTCCCCCTCACTTGGAACTTATTCGTGCTTCAAGGGGGTCCCCGACATCACAGGCTGAAGGCTCGGACTCGGACGACAGTCCCAGGCAGCCTAAGCGAGCTCGCTGGGAGAGACCCTCGGCGTCATCACGCTGGTCAGGGTCTCAGCGAGAAGATTCTCTGTATGATGAGACAGAGGCAGGTAATCAGGAGTCTAGCCCTGAGACCGCTTTCAATCCGGATACCCCTGATGGTGACGCTATGGTAAATGACCTTATAGCGGCCATCAATAAACTGTTGGATATTTCTCCCCCGGCTCCTCCAGCGGAGGAGGCAGCTGCAGAGCAGGAGAAATTCCACTTCAGGTATCCTAAGCGTAGATTGAGCACTTTTCTGGACCACTCTGACTTCAGAGAAGCAGTCCAGAAACACAATGCTTATCCAGATAAGCGCTTCTCCAAACGTCTTAAGGATACACGTTATCCCTTTCCCCCTGACGTGGTCAAACGCTGGACCCAGTGTCCAAAGGTGGATCCCCCAATCTCCAAGCTTGCGGCTAGATCCATTGTTGCGGTGGAAGATGGGGCTTCACTTAAAGATGCCAATGACAGGCAGATGGACTTTTGGTTGAAATCTGTCTACGAAGCTATCGGCGCGTCGTTTGCTCCAGCATTCGCAGCCGTGTGGGCGCTCCAAGCTATTTCAGCTGGTCTGGCGCAGGTGGACTCTGTCATACGTCCATCAGTGCCGCAAGTGGCGTCCTTAACTTCACAGATGTCTGCATTTGCAACTTATGCTATCAATGCTGTCCTGGACTCTGCGAGCCGTACCTCAATGGACTCCTCAGTCTGGAGTCTTCAGTGACAAACACCAGAACACTATTGGGGTGGACTTTACGGTCAAGTCTCTGAATATCGAAGGCAAGAAAGTCAAGGTATCCATTGCAGTTCTTATATGACTTATTCCTTCAGACTTCAAACAAGCCTGTGCACCATAAAGAGGCACTCAACTGTACAGTGGTCAGAACTTCTTGTGAATATGTCTGTTGGGTGTAGCTAATACTATATATATATATTTATGATTGTCCACACCCTGTGGTGTTACGCAGAGCCTTGTGGCTAAAGGAATGGAAAGCAGATTCTGCTTCCAAAAAATGCTTAACCAGTTTACCATTATCTGGAGACAGACTGTTTGGTGAGCAATTGGCTGAAATCATTAAACAGTCCAAAGGTAAGGATTCCTCCTTACCTCAGCCCAGATCAAACAAGCCTCAACAGAGGAGGGGACAGTCGAGGTTTCGATCCTTTCGAGGCTCGGGCAGGGGCCAATTCTCCTCGTCCAAAGGGACTCAGAAGGAGCAGAGGAACTCAGATTCCTGGCGGGCTCTCTCACGCCCAAAGAAAGCAGCCGGAGGTACCGCTTCCAAAGCGGCGACCTCATGACTTTCGGCCTCCTCCCTCCGCATCCTCGGTCGGTGGCAGGCTCTCCCGCTTTTGCGACATTTGGCTGCCACAGGTCAAAGACCGGTGGGTAACAGACATTTTGTCCCACGGGTACAAGATAGAGTTCTGTTCTCGTCCTCTGTCGCGGTTCTTCAGAACTGTTCCACATCCCGACCGAGCCGATGCTCTTCTGCAGGCGGTGGGCTCTCTAAGGGCAGAAGGAGTGGTGATCCCTGTTCCCCTTCAGGAACAAGGTCAAGGTTTTTACTCCAATCTCTTTGTGGTACCAAAAAAGGACGGCTCTTTCCGTCCTGTTCTGGACCTAAAACTGCTCAACAAGCACGTGAAAACCAGACGGTTCCGGATGGAATCCCTCCGCTCCGTCATTGCCTCAATGTCTCAAGGAGATTTCTTGGCATCAATAGACATCAAAGATGCCTATCTCCACGTGCCGATTGCGCCAGAACACCAGCGTTTTCTACGCTTCGTGATAGAAGACGAACATTTTCAGTTCGTAGCCCTGCCATTCGGTCTGGCGACAGCCCCACGGGTTTTCACCAAGGTCATGGCAGCAGTGGTAGCAGTCCTACACTCGCAGGGACACTCGGTGATCCCTTACCTGGACGATCTACTTGTCAAGGCACCCTCTCAGGAGGCATGCCAACACAGCCTGAACGTTGCGCTGGAGACTCTCCAGACTTTCGGGTGGATCATCAACTTTTCAAAGTCAAATCTGTCACCGACACAATCACTAACGTATCTTGGCATGGAGTTTCATACTCTCTCAGCGATAGTGAAGCTTCCGATGGACAAACAGCGTTCACTACAGACGGGGGTGCATTCTCTCCTTCAAGGCCAGTCGCACCCCTTAAGACGCCTCATGCACTTCCTAGGGAAGATGGTGGCAGCAATGGAGGCAGTCCCGTTTGCGCAGTTTCATCTGCGCCCGCTTCAATGGGACATTCTCCGCCAATGGGACGGGAAGTCGACGTCCTTAGACAAGAAAGTCTCCCTTTCCCAGACGGCCAAGGACTCTTCAGTGGTGGCTTCTTCCCACCTCTTTATCACAGGGGAGGTCCTTCCTACCCCCATCCTGGGAGGTGGTCACGACAGATGCGAGTCTGTCAGGGTGGGGAGCAGTTTTTCTCCACCACAGGGCTCAGGGTACCTGGACTCAGCAGGAGTCCACCCTTCAGATCAATGTTCTGGAAATCAGGGCAGTGTATCTAGCCCTACTAGCCTTCCAGCAGTGGCTGGAAGGCAAGCAGATCCGAGTTCAGTCGGACAACTCCACAGCGGTGGCATACATCAACCACCAAGGCGGGACACGCAGCCGGCAAGCCTTCCAGGAAGTCCGGCGGATTCTGATGTGGGTGGAAGCCACGGCCTCCACCATATCCGCAGTTCACATCCCGGGCGTAGACAATTGGGAAGCAGACTTCCTCAGTCGCCAGGGCATGGACGCAGGGGAATGGTCCCTTCACCCGGACGTGTTTCAGGAGATCTGTCGCCGCTGGGGAATGCCGGACGTAGACCTAATAATAATAATAATAATAATTTTATTCATTTATATAGCGCTATTAATTCCATAGCACTTTAATGGCGTCTCGGCACAACAACAAGGTCCCAACCTTCATGGCGCGGTCTCGCGATCAAAGAGCTCTAGCGGCAGACGCCTTAGTGCAAGATTGGTCGCAGTTCCAGCTACCCTATGTGTTTCCCCCTCTGGCACTCTTGCCCAGAGTGCTACGCAAGATCAGATCCGATTGCCGCCGCGCCATCCTCGTCGCCCCAGACTGGCCGAGGAGGTTGTGGTACCCGGACCTGTGGCATCTCACGGTCGGCGAACCGTGGGCGCTACCAGACCGGCCAGACTTACTGTCACAAGGGCCGTTTTTCCACCTGAATTCTGCGGCCCTGAACCTGACTGTGTGGCCATTGAGTCCTGGATCCTAGCGTCTTCAAGATTGTCTCAAGGGGTCGTTGCCACCATGAGACAAGCTAGGAAACCCACGTCTGCTAAGATCTATCACAGGACGTGGAAGATTTTTTTATCCTGGTGCTCGGCTCAGGGAGTGTCCCCCTGGCCATTTGCATTGCCTACCTTTCTTTCCTTTCTGCATTCTGGTTTGGAAAAAGGCTTATCGCTCGGCTCCCTTAAAGGGCAAGTCTCAGCGCTATCGGTATTCTTTCAGAAGCGCCTAGCACGACTTCCTCAGGTACGCACGTTCCTGCAGGGGGTTTGTCACATTGTCCCGCCGTACAAACGGCCGTTAGATCCATGGGATCTGAACAGGGTTCTCATAGCTCTACAGAAGCCGCCCTTCGAGCCTCTGAAGGATGTTTCACTTTCTCGACTCTCACAGAAAGTGGCCTTTCTAGTAGCGGTTACGTCTCTTCGGAGGGTGTCCGAACTGGCAGCGCTGTCGTCCAAAGCTCCCTTCCTGGTGTTTCACCAGGACAAGGTGGTGCTGCGCCCGATTCAGGAGTTTCTCCCTAAGGTGGTATCCTCCTTTCACCTCAATCAGGATATCTCCTTACCTTCCTTTTGTCCTCATCCGGTTTATCGGTATGAGAAGGATTTGCATTTGTTAGATCTGGTGAGAGCACTCAGAATCTACATTTCCCGCACGGCGCCACTGCGCCGCTCAGATGCACTCTTTGTCCTTGTCGCTGGAAAGCGCAAAGGGTCGCAGGCTTCCAAATCCACCCTGGCTCGATGGATCAAAGAGCCAATTCTTGAAGCCTACCGTTCTGCTGGGCTTCCGGTTCCATCAGGGCTGAAGGCCCATTCTACCAGAGCCGTGGGTGCGTCCTGGGCGTTACGACACCAGGCTACGGCTCAACAGGTGTGCCAGGCAGCTACCTGGTCGAGTCTGCACACTTTCACCAAACATTATCAGGTGCATACCTACGCGGCGGCGGACGCCAGCCTAGGTAGAAGAGTCCTGCAGGCGGCAGTTGCCTCCTCGTAGAGGAGGGCTGTTTTGCAGCGGTATCTTGAGGTATTAATTTATCCACCCAGGGACTGCTTTTGGACGTCCCAATCGTCTGGGTCTCCCAATGGAGCGCCGAAGAAGAAGGGAATTTTGTTACTTACCGTAAATTCCTTTTCTTCTAGCTCCAATTGGGAGACCCAGCACCCGCCCTGTTTCCTTCGGGATTTTTGTTTTTTTCGGGTATACATGTTGTTCATGTTGAACGGTTTCAGTTCTCCGAGGTTCCTTCGGATTGAATTTGTTTAAACCAGTTATTGGCTTTCCTCCTTCTTGCTTTAGCACTAAAACTGAGCAGCCCGTGATCCCACGGGGGGTGTATAGCCAGAAGGGGAGGGGCCTTACACTTTTTAGTGTAATGCTTTGTGTGGCCTCCGGAGGCAGTAGCTATACACCCAATCGTCTGGGTCTCCCAATTGGAGCTAGAAGAAAAGGAATTTACGGTAAGTAACAAAATTCCCTTCTTTCACTCATCCTGCAAAAAATCCCTTTACAGCTATATAAGCAGAAAAAAATACAATGCAATTCTTGAAATAAAGTTTATTTAATTAAATTAATTGATTTTATATTTTGATGTGGCATCAGAGTTCAGAAATGTCCAATGTTTTGGGTTTTTTTGGTTTTTTTTTTTTTTAAAATACATACATGCATACAGTATATACTTTATTGATTTTACTAGTCCCCCCTAAGGGACTGTATGCCTGTTCTATCCGATCGCTTCAGCATTACTCTGATCAGGAGAAATGCTGCTCTGATGGCAATCACAGGAAACGCATCATAGTGATAGGTGTCATCATCTGACCCCATGCTGCCATTGGCACCCCATGATCGTGTCACAGGGCCACTGATCGCTGCTAAAGCGCTTTAGATCTTGCTGTCAGTTTAATAGAGTAATATAAAGGTTAACAGGCGCAGGTAGATCTCAGATCCACCCACACCTGTCAGCTGCACGTTTGCTGATCAGCAGACATGATTGGGGAATAATGCAGGCTCTAAAAGGGCCATACGCGACCAATGACTTGCAGGTACAGCATTGGTCGTGAAGTGGTTAAGTAAGGCAGGGGCTACACAGGGATTACTGCGTCCCCTTGCATGACACTCGGCTCACGCTGGCAGTACAGCAGAGCCGAGTGTCATGCTAGTGTCACTGCAACTGAGGTCTGATCGTGTGAGCGGACCTCAGCTGAGGAGGGGAGGGTGGGATTTATCTCCCTCTCTCCTCTGTAGCAGGCTATTGCCATTCTCTCACTGCACGCACGGTACACCGGTGTAATGCGAGTGCAGTGCGTTTTTTTGTGTTTTTTTTCTTCTCTCGTCCCATACATTTTAATGGGTGCGAGAGAAAGTCTCGCATTACACCTGCAGCATGCTGCGATAGTTTTCTCGGTCCGATTAGGGCTGAGAAAATCGCTCGTGCGCTGACACACAGGCTAAAATTGGTCCGAGTGGAATGCGATGTTTAATCAATCTCTTCTCGCACAGTTTTTCTCACCGTGTGACTTAGGCCTAACTGTTCACACATGCTGTATGTTCTTAAATTGACCCCTCACATTGTGTAGGAGTTTGGTTGAACTCAATCTTGACACGACTAACATTTTATCAGTGTGATTATTCTGTGCAGGGCTGTGGAGTCAGTAAGCCAAACCTTTGACTCCGACTCCTCAATTTCCCTTGCTCCGACTCAGACCCCATGACTCCAACTCCCACATATATTGCTTATATTTAAGTGAAAAAATTATTGTAGTGCAATGTGAACATCAGACATTTTATCAGTTATGATACAATAATCAAGATATTTAGAACATAAAATATATTTATTGGAATACAACTTTAGACCACCTAAAACTGTAAATATGTAATACACTGTAATATACAGTAGATTACGTGTGTGTGTATGTATTATATATGTAATATAATATAATATATCCGAACAAAAAGCCTCATGGTTATAACCTTAAGGTCTCGTATAGGTCACACTAGGAAGGGTATACATTGACCCTCCAGTGTGGCCACGAGACAGCACACTCCAAATAGCATATAATAAACAAGAGCACAAAGAGTTTTAGTGCAAATATAGAAAATTTATTTCAATCTCAATAAATAAGAATAGAATAAAGGACGTATCAAGCGCAAGGTTAGGGAATTAAACACCTAGGTCCCGTACACCACAGTATATCAGCATTTATTAAGAATTAATATAGTAGGACTCAAATTTAAAAAGGCCAAAAAGAGTCAAAGCATTTTGTAAGCTTAGGCAAGACACTGGGTATTCTATATCTGATATGCACTTATATGATAAAGGCTATATATATATAGTGTAACATAGCTGGTTCAGCCTGGAGACCTTATAGGTTGGCTCCCGGACGCCCCTTCCATGACTCCTAGGAGATCCAGAAACCTATGTGACTTTTTAGTGCGTAGCCACTATGTACCAGCCCCTTCAAACTTTTTTGGTGTTACTACACCCAGGAGGGGTTGTGTCTCATGCGGACACTGTGTGGCATGTGTTAACATCGGCAGGGGGAACTCCTTTTCCTCTGCCGATGGTTCTCGTACCTTTCAAATTAAGGAGTACATTTCATGTCATACCACCCATGTCATCTATTATGCCACATGTGATTGCCCATTGATATACATCGGTTTAATCTCACCTGAGCTCCGTATTCGAACACAAGAACACGCTTGAACACGCAAGAACACTGCTTACTCAGTGTCATCCAAATACTTGTCAAAGGTAAACTCCTCATCTGATGAGGATGAAGATATGGCAGCAGTAGCACTGTCAGGCCCCAAGTCCTCTTGCGCCTGGCAGTCCTGTAGCCGCTCATCCTAACTGCTACCTCAGTCACAGCTTCTTTTCCTTTAGTAAGCTGTTGATCATCAAGCAGTATACGATGACTTGGGTTCACATAAACAGCTGCCAGAAGAATTTTATTTTCCAATAGCTGTGTCTCACTCCGCTTCATTGAAGCAGAAATGCAATCTGCAATTAGACCTCCTTTTTGGGACAGGCAAAATAGCAAGTTCTTCCACTCCCTTATGAAAATGCCAGGAGTTAAATCCTCAGCTTGTAATTTTTTTAGTCATGGTAAATGGGTAATTAAGCAATTCCTTCAATTCAGCCACCTGTGTCCATTAACCTTCATTTAAAGTTGCCTGCGGGTTCACCATATCTATAAGTAACTGTCTTGGTTCAAGCAATTGCTCAGTCATTAAATAAGTGCTGCTCCACCGAGTGGCTTGATCAACAATTGCCCCTTTCCCAGCACGTCTCTTCAAGATGGAATCAATTTTAGGGGTTCTGGCAGCAATAACCAATTTCCTCCCTTTTCCAATCAATTTCCAGCATGTCCCTCTTGCAGACTATCTCTTATTGCTAGTTAATTAGCAAATTTGTCCCAACTTTAAATCAAGGAGCATCAGTCCACTTAGACAACCTTAAACCTAGTCTCATGATTATACTCGAGATACCCAGAGTGTATCGATGCAAAATAGAAAAATCAATAAGCTTTTTTTTTGGATAAAACCCAAAACTTTATTGAGCAATCAAATATATAAATATTAAAATAGACAGGAAGACACACCTTATAGAAGGACGGAAAATATGCCTCTAATTCAAACACACACGGGTATTTTGGTCAGATAAGGCACTGGTATCAAAGATTATAATCATGAGACTAGGTTTAAGGTTATCTCTTATTGCCAGCTGCAGTGTGTGCACAACACAGCGCATGTGATGAATAGGAAAGTGTTTTGAAGCAGCTTCAACAAGATCTAATTCTAAAGTATCATTTTGCTGTTCTTCTGTTGTAATATCTGTTTGTTCCTCAGTTACATGAGCAGCGCTGTGGCTCCATCTCACACATACTGAATCCTAAATGTTCTTCTAGCTGTTCATTACTCTCATTCATCAGTTTCATTGTACTTATGTGTGAAGCATTGTCCGCTACAATAGCAAGAACCTGTTCTTTTTTGCGTTTCTAATCTTGCAGAACTTTTTCCACGAAGGCCTGGAGAAACTGGCTGCTGTGATGGGCTTTAGTATCTGTTACTGCCAGTGTCTTGCTAACAATTTCTTTCTTGTCACAAACATATCGAACATTGATGGCAAAATAATTCAGTGGAATGCAGTGACTCCGGCATCCAGCAAAGGCAATGGGTGACAAGAAAGGACATTCAGACACCGCGTTTTGTGGATCCGATTTTGGGCTCAAAAACAGATCCTCACAAAGAATGAGCAGTCAGTTTGTGACCTTTTTCTAATCTGCTTTTGCTATTGAAAGCATTATCTATGAGCTCAGAAACCTTTCAGGTGATGCGGTTTTTTAAAAGGCTGATCAGCATTTTGCAGCTGAAAAACGTATCCTCAAAAAACGCAGGAAAAACGCTGTGTGTGAATGTAGCAACTCCACAGCCCTGGTTCTGTGATCATTATCTCTGGTTGTCTGTCTTGGCATCCTGTACCATGAGGGGCTACATTAATGCGCGCACACACACTTATTACTGTTGATACTTTGTAGTAGTTTGAAATACCAAAGATGACAGACAGTTCTCTGATGGTTTGGTCCTGTGATGATTGACATGTGCTGTGGACAATACCGAATTGTTGATGATTACATTTCTGCTTTCACTTTTTAGGTTTCTGCAAACTGTGGAGCTCCAGATCAGCCTTAAAAACTACGACCCACAGAAAGACAAGCGTTTCTCTGGAACAGTCAGGTTTGGACACTTCTCACCCAGATTTTGCCTTGCATATCCCTCCACAACGTAAAAAAGCAGGAGTGGAATCCTTGTGGCAAATATGGGTAGTTCAGTTACCGTGATAAGGCTGACTGAACGGACCCTCACCCTGGGTCTTAAAATATGAGGGGAGGTGTGGTTTGGTCTTCCAATACCCACCGAATAATACTTTGGTATTATGCAAGGTTTGTTCCTAGATGTAATTTTTTTTTTTTTTTGCATCACGAATTGCTAGTACTGTTTTGGTTTGTGGTTTTTTTATTTTTTTTGTTAAACAAACTTTTGACATGCTAAGGCTACTTTCACACATCCGGCTGTAACAGTGCGGCACAATCCGGCGCTCTGCTGAAAAAATCAAGGTTTTTTTTTGCCGCCGGTTTTGTTTTTTCCAGCATTGGCGCCGCATTGTGCTGCATGAACTTGCGTTCCATCCAGTTTTTGCCGCATGCGGAGGCCGGATGGAACTTTCCCTGGCACGTTTTTTGCTCCGGCAAAAAAACTACATCGTTGCGTGTCCGGCCGCTGCGGCTCATTTTTCAATGCATGCCTGTGGACGCCGGATGCGGCAAAAACCGCATGCAGTTTCTTCCACTGCGCATGCTCAGTAGCGTGCCGCAATCGGAAAAAAACAGACGGGCCGCATGTAAAACTGTATGCAAAGGATGCAGTGTTTTCGCCGCATCCCTTGCATAGGTTTCACAGCTGGATTGAGCCGCACTGCAAAAACTGGATGTGTGAAAGTAGCATAACTGTTCCCTTATTGTGTGTTGTTGTTTTTTTTTTAATAAGGGAAACCTTACGCCATCCCACCCACTAGCACCTATATATTTGTAAATACCATGCCTAACCAGTTCGTTATACTGCCTGACATTTAATTGCTTTTTCCAGAAGTCTTCAGAAACTGTTTTTAATATGCTAACAAAGCTTTTGACTAGTTAATGGGATGTTGGTTTCCCCAGAAAAATCTTCCCTCTTAGCATGTTCACACGCCCCTGGTCACGAGGTTATGGGCGGCACTTGCTGATGACACAGCGCCGCCCATAACCTCGTGCCTGCGCAAAATGTCACACGTGCATACAGTGCACTGTCCCGCTACAATCGCACAGCGCATGCGCGGGACCAGGGGCGGCGTCCTGAGATATGAAATTCAGCGTTGGGGGGGCGGTGTAAATCTGCTGGAGGAACAGCAACGGTCACCAGAGAGCCCGCCCCCATGGACGATTTACAAAATTTACATAGCAAAAGGTACAAGTTTATAAAGTATTTAATTTGGTTTAAAAGGGGCCACAAAAAGTACAGGAACCTGCTAGAAGCAGCCCATGAGCTGCACAGGGGGAAACGCTTAGGTTTAAAGCTAAATTTCTGATGACAGGTTCCCTTTAAACTATTGTGTTCTCTAACCTTTTTTACTCTGTACCTTTTAGGCTAAAGTCTACACCAAGACCCAAATTTTCAGTGTGTGTTTTGGGAGACCAGCAACACTGTGATGAGGCAAAAGCAGTTGACCTGCCCCACATGGACATAGAAGCCCTGAAGAAGCTAAACAAGAACAAGAAGCTGGTGAAGAAGCTGGGTGTGTAGCTAGAAGTGTTTGGGGGGTTTTGGTTTTTTTTTTTACCTATTTTTTTATTTTTTTCAGTAATTTGCTCTGACCTTTGTAACTTCTGCACTTACAGTGCAAGTGATTTTATTATCTAAATATCAAATTACTCGGCTACAATCCTACCACATATTTTATATTCCAAGTAATTGTCATTGATTGATTAAAGTTAAAACAGATATGGCTCATCAAGACTTAAAGGATATAAAACTCTTTCTCCACAGCTAAAAAATATGATGCATTTTTAGCCTCTGAGTCACTGATCAAACAGATTCCTCGTATCTTGGGACCCGGTTTGAACAAGGCTGGAAAGTTTCCCTCCTTGCTGACGCACAATGAAAACATGGTCGCAAAAGTTGATGAAGTAAAGTCCACCATCAAATTCCAGATGAAAAAGGTAGGTTGGTTTTGCTGTTGGGCTTGGTGATGGTTAAAGGGAACCAATCATCAGGATTTTCGAGTATAAGCTGCAGCCAGTGCAGTACTGGCACTATCATGCACAGTGTGTACATACCATCAGGGGGCAGCTCGGGTGTTTAGGCAGCGAAATCCAACTTTATAAAGTTTGAAATTTCGTGCACTTTTTGATTGACGTGTGCACCTCTGCAGATAATGTCCGGGCGGGTTATGCAGGAGTTCCCCGCCCCCCACCAGCCTGTTCCTCCCTCTCTCCTGATGTCCGGGCGGGTTATGCACGTGTTCCCCGCCCCCCCCGCGCTGCCTGTTCCTCCCTCTCTCTGGCTGTATGTAAATATCTAATCTTCAGAAACATGGCGCCGGAGTGGGCCTCAGCGCATACATAGTGCTTATCTCCGGCGCCATGTTTCTGAAGCCCGCATTACACAGCTTGGTGTCTGCAGAACAGCTGATCGGAGGACGCGATCAGCTGTAGCTATGATGACGTGCCGCCTCAGGACACCGGGCCAGGACAGGAGCCTGCCAGCGACATCGGGGGTCAGGTGAGGTAAGTTCACAATGGACTCACATGACCCCGTGACGGCAGTGCTGCGAGACCCGGTCACGGTAGTGATATCGGGCGGCACTGTCTTCACGGGGTCAGGTGAATGAAATTACTAGCACCTGTGATGTCATTGCCCCAGCAGGCACGCACACATTATACACACATACACACACTATATATATACACACACACCCACACTGCTGTGTGTGCGCCCCTGCGTTGACCTGGGCTCACCTTCTCAGTTCCAGGTCACTGCAGGAAAGCACTCACAGCTGTGTGTGTGTATAATGTGTGTGTGCGTGCGCGCGTGTATAATGTGTGCGTGCGCACGTGTATAATGTGTGCGTGCGCGCGTGTATAATGTGTGTGCGCACACGCGTGTATAATGTGTGTGCGCACACGCGTGTATAATGTGTGTGCGCGCACGCGTGTATAATGTGTGTGCGCGCACGCGTGTGTGTGCGCGCACGCGTGTGTGTGTGTGTATAGTGTGTGTGTGTGTGTGTGTGTGTGTGTGTATAGTGTATAGTGTGTGTGTGTATAGTGTGTGTGTGTGTGTATAGTGTGTGTGTGGTGTATAGTGTATAGTGTGTGTATAGTGTAGTGTGTGTGTATAGTGTAGTGTGTGTATATAGTGTGTGTGTGTGTATATAGTGTGTGTGTGTGTATATAGTGTGTGTGTGTGTATATAGTGTGTGTGTGTATATAGTGTGTGTGTGTATATAGTGTGTGTGTGTATATGGTGTGTGTGCGCGCGCGTGTGTGTATGGTGTGTGTGCGCGCGCGCGCGTGTGTGTATGGTGTGTGTGCGCGCGCGTGTGTGTATGGTGTGTGTGTGCGCGTGTGTGTATGGTGTGTGTGTGCGCGTGTGTGTATGGTGTGTGTGCGCGTGTGTGTATGGTGTGTGTGCGCGCGTGTGTATGGTGTGTGTGCGCGCGTGTGTATAATGTGTGTGCGCGCGTGTGTATAATGTGTGTGCGCGCGTATAATATGTGTGTGTGTGCGCGCGTATAATGTGTGTGTGTGTGTGCGCGCGCGCGCGCCACTCTGCTGGGGCAATGACGTCACAGGGGCTGCTCTCACAATCAATGGGGGACTTTTAGTTCTGCATTAAAGGGGTGGTTCACCCATTTTTTTTTTTTTCCCCAATGATCAGATGATATTGGATCCGGATTGGACGGCGCGGGACCCTAACCCAGGATTACTGCGGAGGGGTGTTTATTTCAATAAAGATGGAGTCACTAATTGTGTTGTGTTTTTTTCTTTGTCGCTCCATTGGGAGACCCAGACAATTGGGGTGTATAGCTATTGCCTCTGGAGGCCACACAAAGTATTACACTTAAAAGTGTAAGGCCCCTCCCCTTCTGGCTATACACCCCCAGTGGGATCACTGGCTCACCAGTTTTGTGCTTTGTGCGAAGGAGGCAACACATCCACGCATAGCTCCACTTTTTAGTCAGCAGCAGCTGCTGACTATGTCGGATGGAAGAAAAGAGGACACATATAGTGTCCCCAGCATGCTCCCTTCTCACCCCACTGTATGTCGGAGGTGTTTGTAAGGTTGAGGTACCCATTGCGGGTACGGCGGCAGGAGCCCACATGCTGATTCCTTCCCCATCCCTTTTTACAGGGCTCTGGGTGAAGTGGGATTTACCGGTCTCCAGGCACTGAGACCGTGCTCCATCTACAGCCCCTGGAGAAGATGCTGGATGGAGCGGAGTACATCAGGGACATGGTCCTGCTTCCTCAAGGTACTCTGTGTCCCCGTGCATTTGGCGCTCACACCGCAGCATGCTGGGTGTTGTAGTGCGCCGGGGGACATCAGCGCTGCGGCGCCTGTGCCATGGCCTCATTCAGCTTTGCTGAAGCAGGCTCACTTATGGGAATTGGTCGCGCCGGCCGCTGGGACTGCGGCGCGGCTGGCACTTGTAGTGCGCCGGGGACTTCAGCGCGGCCTGCGCTTTTACGGCGGCCGCGCTGATAACTAGAGTCCCCGGCTTTTGCGGCCTGCTTCCGTTCGTTCCCGCCCCCAGACCTGCCAGTCAGGAGAGGGGCGGGACGCTGGCCACTTCCAGGAATCGGTCGCGCCGGCCGCTGGCAGCGGCGCGGCTGGCACTTGTGGTGCGCCGGGGACTTCAGCGCGGCCCGCGCTTTTACGGCGGCCGCGCTGATAACTAGAGTCCCCGGCTTTTGCGGCCTGCTTCCGTTCGTTCCCGCCCCCAGACCTGCCAGTCAGGAGAGGGGCGGGACGCTGGCCACTTCTATGAATCGGTCGCGCCGGCCGCTGGAACTGCGGCGCGGCTGGCACTTGTGGTGCGCCGGGGACTTCAGCGCGGCCCGCGCTTTTACGGCGGCCGCGCTGTTAACTCGAGTCCCCGGCTTCTGGGCCTAGTCTCCCTTCGTTACCGCCCACAGCCCTGACAGTCAGGGTAGGGGCGTGACGCTGCATAGAGCAGAGCTGAGAGCTGGAGTATGTTTTGCATACTCCACCCCTCTCACTGTGTGCACTGTGAATCCGGATTCCCGCACTTTCTCTGGCACGCCCACGGCTTCCTTCTCTACAAGGACACCGGCAGCCATTAGTGTCAGTTTCTGTACGATACAGAGACAAGTGTGGAAGACCCTGGCATTCTGATAGTCACACAATCGCTGTAACAGGCGTTAAGCAGCACCTGTGGTGCTAACCCCACTAGTGCAGAAGTGCACTTATAGATATGCTTGTACTATATACATTGCACTGTTTGGCCGCACGTTGTATATACCCTCCTGGATTATGCGGAGGAGTTATCAGCATATTCTCTGTGTAAAACAAAGGTGCAGAACCACATGTTTTTCTATACAGCTGGTACAGCATGTACGGCTATACGGCCGGCAGGTACATAGACTCCCACTGTATGCACTAATGGCCAGGGGATGAGGACGGTGTCTGCAGTATTTACTGACAGTTTTTCTGAGACTATGGCTATGATACTAGAAGCCTAGCAGTCCGGACATGTCTCTCACAATATGGGCACTGTTGAATCATTGATCCATGGCCCCCCTCAGTGTGAATAACTAACAGCTCCGGGAATGTCACACGCATCCCAGAGTCACGGCTCTGCACGGACGTCAGTCCCAGACAGCCTAAGTGGGCTCGCTATGAGCGGCCTCGGTTTCATCAGGGTCCTAACAGAAGGACTCGCTGTGTAATGAGGCGGAAGTAGCGGCTCAGGATTCTGATCCTGAGACCGCTCTCAATCTGGATACACCTGATCGTGACGCCATAGTAAATAATCTTATAGCGTCCATCTATAGAATGTTGGTTACTTCTCACAGCTCCTCCAGTGGAGGAGTCAGCTTCACGTATTTTTCTGGACCACTCTGCCTTCAGAGAGGCAGTCCAGGAACACCACGCTTATCCAGATATGCGCTTCTCCAAACGGCTTAGGATACACGTTATCCCTGTCCCCTGACTTGGTCAAGGACTGGACCCAATGTCCCGAGCGGCATCCTCCAATCTCCAGGCTTGTAGCTAGATCCATAGTTGCAGTGGGAGATGGAACTGCAAACTCAAAGATGCCACTGACAGACAGATGGATCTCTGGTCGAAAGCCATCTATGAGGCTGTCGGCGCACCGTTGGCTCCGGCATTCTCTCCCTTGGGGCACTCCAAGCTATTTCAGCTTGTCTTACACAGATTGACACGGTTACACGTACATCTGTGCCGCAGGTGGCATCCTTAACCTCTCAAATGTCTGCATTTGTTTCTTACGCGATTCAGGTTGTCCTGGACTCTGCGAACCGTGCGGCGGTAGCCTCCGCTACTCCGTGTTTTTAAGCAGAGCCTGGTCTGCTCGTTAAGTGAATGGAAGGCAGATTCTGCTTCCAAAAAAGGTTGCCTAACCAGTTGCCTTTTTCTGCTGACCGACTGTTTGGTGAGCGTTGGATGTAACCATCAAACAGTCCAGGGGTAAGGATTCATCCTTTCCTCAGCCCGGACACAACAAACCCCAACAGAGCAAGAGGCAGTCGGGGTTTTCGGCCTTTTCGAGGCTCGGGCAGGTCCCATTTTTCCTCGTCCAATGTGGACTCAAAAGGATCAGAGGAGCTAAGATTCTTAGCGGGCTCAGTCTCGCCCAAAAAAGCGACAGTCTGAAAACCCGCTTCCAAGGCGGCTTCCTCATGACTTGCGGCCTCGGTCGGTAGCAGGCTCTCCCGCCTTGGCGATATTTAGCTGCCATAGGTCAATGACCATTGAGTGTGAGACATTCTGTCTCACGGGTACAGGATAGAGCTCACTTCTCGTCCTCCAACTCGATTCTTCAGAATTTCTCCACCTCCCGGCCGGGCCGCTGCTCTTCTGCAAACAGGGTGCACTCTATAGGCAGAAAGAGTGATGACCCCCGTTCCTCTTCAGGAACAAGGTCACGGTTTTTACCCCAAATTCTTTGCGGTACCTATAACAACGGGCCGTTCCGTCCCGTTCTGGATCTAAAAATGCTCAGCAAGCTCGTGGACACCAGGCGGTTCCGGATGGAATCCCTCCGCCATGTCATCGCCTCAAGGTCCCAAGGATATTTCCTAGCATCATTAGGCATCAAGGATGCTTATCCACACGTGCCGATTGATCCAGAGCACTAGCGTTTCTACGCTTCGTTATAGGAGACGAACACCCTCTGTTCGTAGCTCTACCTTCCGGCTAGCGACAGTCCAACTGGTCTTCGCCAAGGTCAGGGCAGCAGTAGTCACAGTCCTGCACTCTCAGGGTCACTCTGTGGTCCCGTATTTAGACGATCTACTTGTCAAGGCACTCTCTTAGGAAACATGCCAACACTGCCCGAACGTTGCGCTGGAGACTCTCTAGAGTTTTGGGTGGATCATCAACTTTTTAAAGTCAGATCCGACCCCGACCCTATCGATAACATATCTAGGCATAGAGTTTCTTACTCTCTCAGCGATAGTGAAGCTGCCGCTAGACAAACAGCATTCACTACGGGCTGCAAGCTCTTCTTTAAGAACCAGTCGCACACATTGAGACGCCTCATGCACTTCCTACGTAAGATGGTAGCAATGGAGGCAGTTCCTTTCGCGCAGTTTTACTGCGTCCACTACAATGGGACATTCTCCGCCAATGGGACGAGGAGTCGACGTCCCTCAACAGAGTCGTCGTTCTTTCTCAGGCGGCCAAGGAATCTCTACGGTGGTGGCTTCTTCTCACCTCTTGGTCAAAAAGAAGGTCCTTCCTATCCCCGTCCTGGGCGATAGTTACGACAGACGCGAGTCTATCAGGGTGGGGAGCAGTTTTTCTCCACTACAGCGCTCAGGGTACGTGGACTCAGCAAGAGTCCACTCTTCAGATCAATGTTCTTGAACACAGAGCAGTGTATCTTGCCCTACAATCCTTCCAACAGCGGCTGGAAAGCAAGCATATCCGACTTCAGTCGGACAGCTCCACAGCGGTGGCATACATCAACCACCAAGGAAGAACGCGCAACCGGCAAGCCTTCCAGGAAGTCCGGCAGGTTCTGATGTGGGTGGAAGACACGGCATCCACCATATCCACAATTCACATCCCAAGTGTGGAAACTAGGAAGCTGACTTCCTAAGTCGCTGAGGTGTGGCCGAAAGAGTATGGTCTCCTCACCCGGACGGGTTTCAGGAGATCTGGCGCCGCTGACAGAGGCCGGACGTCGATCTAATGGCGTCACGGCACAACAACAATGTGCCAGCTTCATGGCACGGTTTCACAATCATCGAGCTCTGGCGGCAAACGCCTTAGTTCAGCATTGGTCGCAGTTCCAGCTACCTTAGGTGCCACCTCTGGCATTGTTGCCCAGAGTACTGCGCTAGATCAAGACCGACTGCGGCCGCGCCATCCTCGTCGCTACAAATTGGCCGAGGATGTTGTGGTACCAGACCAATCAGACTGGCTGTCTCAAGGGCCATTCTTCCATTTGAATTCTACGGCCCTCAACCGGATGGTGTGGCATTGAGTCCTGGAACCTAGTGTCGTCAGGATTACCTCAGGACGTGGTTGCCACCATGAGACAGGCTGCCATACCAACGTCCGCCAAGATTGACCACAGGACGTGGAAGATGTTCTTATCTCGGTGCTCGGCGCAGGGTGTTTCTCCCTGGCCGGTTGCATCGTCTATGTTTCCTTCCTTCCTGCAATCTAGGTAGGAAAATGGGTTGTCGCTCAGTTCCCTTTAGGGACAAGTCTCAGCGCTATCTGTATTTTTTCAGAAACGACGACTTCCTCAGGTACGCACGTTCCTACGGGGAGTTTGTCTTCTCAGCACTCCGTACAAGCGGCCGTTAGAGCCCTGAGATCTGAACAAGGTTCTAATTGCTCTCCAGATGCCGCCTTTCGAGCCTTTGAAGGATGTCTCCCTTCCCGTTTTTCACGGGAAGTGGCCTTCTAGTAACGGTCTCGTCTCTTAGGAGAGTTTCCGAGCTAGCAACGCTCTCATACAAACTCCCTTCCTGGTCCTTCACCAGGACAGGGTAGTTCTGCGTCCGGTTCCGGAATTTCTCCCTAAGGTGGTATCCCATTTTCATATCAATCAGGATATCACCTCACCTTCTTTGTGTCCTCGTCCAGTCCATCAATTTCAGAAAGATTTGCATCTGTTGGTTCTGGTGAGAGCACTCAGGTTCTACTTCCCGCATGGCGCTCCTGCGCCACCCGGATGCACTCTTTGTCCTTGTCGCTGGTCGGCGTAAACAGTCGCAAGCTTCCAGATCCACCCTTGCTCGGGGGCTCGAGGAACCAATTCTTGAAACCTACAGTTCTACTGGGCTTCTGGTTCTCTCAAGGCCGAAGGCCCATTCTACCAGAGCCGTGGGTGCATCCTGGGCATTACGGCACCAGGCTACGGCTCAGCAGGTGTGTCAGGCACCCACCTGGTCGAGTCTACTTACTTTTACCAAGCATTATCAGATGCATACCTACGCTTCGGCAGACGCCAGCCTAGGTAGATAAGTCATTCAGGCGGCGGTTGGCCACCTGTAGGAGAGGGCCGTTTGACGGCCCTATCATGAGGTATTCTTTTACCCACCCAGGGATTGCTTTTGGACATCCCAATTGTCTGGGTCTCCCAATGGAGCGACAAAGAAGAAGGGAATTTTGTTTACTTACCGTAAATTCCTTTTCTTCTAGCTCCAATTGGGAGACCCAGCACCCGCCCTGTTTTCTCGGGGTTTTTCTGTTTTTTCGGGTACACATGTTGTTCATGTGGTATGGTTCAGTTCTCCGATGTTTCCTCGGATTGAATTGGTCTTTAAACCAGTTATTGGCTTTCCTCCTTCTTGCTTTGGCACTAAAACTGGTGAGCCAGTGATCCCACTGGGGGTGTATAGCCAGAAGGGGAGGGGCCTTACACTTTTAAGTGTAATACTTTGTGTGGCCTCCAGAGGCAATAGCTATACACCCCAATTGTCTGGGTCTCCCAATTGGAGCTAGAAGAAAAGGAATTTACGGTAAGTAAACAAAATTCCCTTCTTTCTAATAAAAATATTTTTCTGTGTGTTGTGTATTTTTTTTTTATCTATCATTACTAGAAATTCATGGTGGCCATGTCTAATATTGGCGTGACACCATGAATTTCGGGCTTAGGGCTAGCTGATAATATACAGCTAGCCCTAACTCCATTATTACCCGGCTAGCCACCCGGCATCAGGGCAGCTGGAAGAGTTGGATACAGCGCCAGAAGATGGCGCTTCTATGAAAGCGCCATTTTCTGGGGTGGCTGCGGACTGCAATTCGCAGTGGGGGTGCCCAGAAAGCTTGGGCACCCTTCACTGTGGATTCCAATCCCCAGCTGCCTAGTTGTACCCGGCTGGACACCAAAATTAGGCGAAGCTCACGTCATTTTTTTTTTAAAATTATTTCATGAAATTCATGAAATAAAATAAAAAAAAAAAAGGGCTTCTCTATATTTTTGGTTCCCAGCCGGGTACAAATAGGCAGCTGGGGGTTGGGGGCAGCCCGTACCTGCCTGCTGTACCCGGCTAGCATACAAAAATATGGCGAAGCCCATGTCATTTTTTTTTTCTTTTTGGGTAAAAAACTGCATACAGTCCTGGATGGAGGATGCTGAGCCTTGTAGTCCCATGCATGACAAGTAACAGTGTGGATTTTGGCTAAGTTCACACACTGCGTCGTTTTATTTAAGCGGTGTTTTTGTGCGTTTTTTTGCGTCAAAAAACCCCAAAAAACCATACGTGGCAAACAACAGACGCGTTTTTACCGGGTTTTGGTGCGTTTTTTGCTCTGTGTTTTTATGCTTTTTTTTATCAGAGAAAGATTGTTGAAAGAAAAAAAAAAATAAAAAAGGTCTGAAGTAATTTCCTTCTTCAATATGTTCTTCATTCTCCACTAGTGTATGCAGGAGAGCATACAGCTGCAGAACTACAGGGCTCAGCATGCTCTATCCAGGACTGTATGCTGGAGGGAGAGGCAGGGGGAGCAGAACTACAAGGCTCAGCATCCTCCATTCACTAGTGTATGCATGAGAGCAGACAGCAGCTGCAGAACTACAAGGCTCAGCATCCTCCATTCACTAGTGTATACAGGAGAGAAGACAGCAGCTGCAGAACTACAAGCCTCAGCATACTCCATCCCGGACTGTATGCAGTTTTTTGCCAAAAAAGAAAAAAAAAATGACGTGGGCTTCGCCATATTTTTGTATGCTAGCCGGGTACAGCAGGCAGGTACGGGCTGCCCCCAACCCCCAGCTGCCTATTTGTACCCAGCTGGGAACCAAAAATATAGAGAAGCCCTTTTTTTTTTTTTTTTTTTTTTTTTAATTATTTCATGAATTTCATGAAATAATAAATAAAAAAATGACGTGAGCTTCGCCTAATTTTGGTGTCCAGCCGGGTACAACTAGGCAGCTGGGGATTGGAATCCACAGTGCAGGGTGCCCATGCTTTCTGGGCACCCCCACTGCGAATTGCAGTCCGCAGCCACCCCAGAAAATGGCGCTTTCATAGAAGCGCCATCTTCTGGCGCTGTATCCAACTCTTCCAGCTGCCCTGATGCCGGGTGGCTAGCCAGGTAATAATGGAGTTAGGGCTAGCTGTATATTATCAGCTAGCCCTAAGCCCGAAATTCATGGTGTCACGCCAAAATTAGACATGGCCACCATGATTTTCTAGTAATGATAAAAAAAAAAAATAATACACAACACACAGAAAAATATTTTTATTAGAAATAAAACACAACACAATTAGTGACTCCATCTTTATTGAAATAAACCCCCCTCCGCAGTAATCCTGGGTTAGGGTCCCGCGCCGTCCAATCCGGATCCAATATCATCTGATCATTGGGGGGAAAAAAAAAAATGGGTGAACCACCCCTTTAATGCAGAACTAAAAGTCCCCCATTGATTGTGAGAGCAGCCCCTCACTTCCACCTGTGACGTCATTGCCCCAGCAGAGAGGCGCGCGCGCGCACACACACACACACACATATTATACGCGCACACACACATTATACACACGCGCGCGCACACACATTATACACACACGCGCGCACACACACACTATACACACACTATACACACACACACACACTATACACACACACACACACTATACACACACACACTATACACACACACACTATACACACACACTATACACACACACACACTATACACACACACTATACACACACACTATACACACATACTATACACACACACACTACACATACACGCGTGCGCGCGCACACTACACATACACGCGTGCGCGCACACACTACACATACACGCGTGCGCGCACACACAATATACACGCGTGCGCGCACACACATTATACACGCGCGCACACACACATTATACGCGCGCGCGCGCACACACATTATACACGCGCGCGCGCACACACATTATACACGCGCGCGCGCGCGCGCACACACATTATACACGCGCGCGCACACACATTATACACGCGCGCGCACACACATTATACACGCGCGCGCGCACGCACATTATACACGCGCGCGCGCACGCACATTATACACACGCGCGCGCACATTATACACACGCGCGCGCACATTATACACGCGCGCACGCACATTATACACGCGCGCGCGCACGCACATTATACACGCGCGCGCACACACATTATACACGCGCGCGCACACACATTATACACGCGCGCGCACACACATTATACACGCGTACGCGCATACACACATTATACACACGCGCATACACACATTATACACACGCGCATACACACATTATACACACACACAGCTGTGAGTGCTTTCCTGCAGTGACCTGGAACTGAGAAGGTGAGCCCAGGTCAACGCAGGGGCGCACACACAGCAGTGTGGGTGTGTGTGTATATATATATATATATATATATAGTGTGTGTATGTGTGTGTATAATGTGTGCGTGCCTGCTGGGGCAATGACATCACAGGTGCTAGTAATTTCATTCACCTGACCCCGTGAAGACAGTGCCGCCCGATATCACTACCGTGACCGGGTCTCGCAGCACTGCCGTCACGGGGTCATGTGAGTCCATTGTGAACTTACCTCACCTGACCCCCGATGTCGCTGGCAGGCTCCTGTCCTGGCCCGGTGTCCTGAGGCGGCACGTCATCATAGCTACAGCTGATCGCGTCCTCCGATCAGCTGTTCTGCAGACACCAAGCTGTGTAATGCGGGCTTCAGAAACATGGCGCCGGAGATAAGCGCTATGCGCTGAGGCCCACTCCGGCGCCATGTTTCTGAAGATTAGCATTTTACATTCAGCCGGAGGGAGGGAGGAACAGGCAGCGCGGGGGGGGCGGGGAACACGTGCATAACCCGCCCGGACATCAGGAGAGAGGGAGGAACAGGCTGGTGGGGGGCGGGGAACTCCTGCATAACCCGCCCGGACATTATCTGCAGAGGTGCACACGTCAATCAAAAAGTGCACGAAATTTCAAACTTTATAAAGATGAATTTCACTGCCTAAACACCCGAGCTGCACCCCAATGGTATGTACACACTGTGCATGATAGTGCCAGTGCTGCACTGGCTGCAGCTTATACACCAAAATCCTGATGATTGGTTCCCTTTAATGTTATCCACTACTTGGACAACCCCTTCTCAAACATGGGTGTTCTCCTTGCACAATAACATGTACTCGCCTCTGGTACGGTTTCAGTGCTGACTGCAGTTTTCATGTGATGTGTTGCCATTCAGTGACTGTTACGTTGTCCCCTCCTTTGGACGTAATTGACATATGGAGGAAGTGACAGCTTCCTGTCCTTCCTTCCTTTTCTGGAAGAGCCAGTGTTGACACTGCTGAAATAGCATCTGAGGTGAGTTCACCTCCAAGTGATGAGTTGCTTGTAGCATCACGCAGCTCTGCAGAGTGATGCTAAACGGAAGGGTTGAAGTGGTGTAATATATGCACTTAAAGGGAACCTGTCATCAGAAATTTGGCTTTCAACCTAAATGTTTCCCCCTCTGCAGCTCCTGGGCTGCATTCTAGCAAGGTTTCTATACTTTTTGTGCCCCCTTTTAAACCAAAACAAATACTTTATAAAACTGTACCTTTTTCAATTTGAAAATCTTGTAAATCGTCCATGGGGGCGGGCCGTGTGGCGTCCGTTGCTGTATCTTACGCCGTCCCCCCATGCTCCAAATCATCCCTCACAACGCCGCCCACTGCGCCAGAGGTCCCGTGCACGCCGGGACACCTAGTGACGTGGTCGCAGGCATGAGTATGGGCGGCGCTGTGATTATTATTATTTATTTATTATTATTATTATTTATTTATAGAGCACCATTAATTCCATGGTGCTGTACATGAGAAGGGGGTTACATACAAAATACGTATACAAGTTACAGTAGACAGACTAGTACAGAGGGAAGAGGGCCCTACCCTTGCGGGCTTACATTCTATAGGATTATGGGGAGGAGACAATAGGTGGGGTGTGCATCGCAAGTGCCCGCCCATACTCTCGTGCCCGCCCTTTCCCCACTGCCTCCAGCGTTCTGCGCCGGCCCGACATCACCTCCTTCCCATCGTACCCTGCAGCAGGAAATAGATGGGAGGAGCGGAGCAGGCCACCACAGGAGAAGCAGAAAGGATCTGAGCGACGTACAGAGGGGAGAGGGCGCCCACGAGAGTATGGACGGGCACTTGCGATGCAATCACAGCACCGCCCATACTCTCGTGCCTGCGACCACGTCACTAGGTGTCCCGGCGTGCACGGGACCTCAGGCGCAGTGGGCGGCGTCCTGAGGGATGATTTGGAGCATGGGGGACGGCGTAAGATACAGCAACGGACGCCAGAGAGCCCGCCCCCATGGACGATTTACAAGATTTTCAAACCGAAAGGTACAGTTTTATAAAGTATTTATTTTGGTTTAAAAGGGGGCACAAAAAGTATAGAAACCTCACTAGAATGCAGCCCAGGAGCTTCAGAGGGGGGAACATTTAGGCTGAAAGCCAAATTTCTGATGACGGGTTCCCTTTAATAGTGTCCAATGTGCCTTACTGTGTAGCTATGAAACCATAGAGCGTTGCATCACTCATATTTGCGTAGTGCAGCAAAGCTGCATGCTACAGGCAGTTCTTTGTCAGTTCCCGAGTAACGCAATCTCCTCACAGCTCTGGGCTTAGGTGGCTTGACACATCCTTTTCCTGGTGCATCTGCTGAATTAGGTGGTGCAGAGCTTCCTCAAAATTTACCAACATGTCAGAGCTTGTGCGGAAAGTGTAAGCCATCTGTGCGCACATTGGGCGCTCTCACCCTGATGCTGCTCTGCTTGCCTGTCTGAGCTGAATGGTTGCTTCAGCCATTATGCTCCCCACCTCATGTGATATAGCAACAAGGTGGAGCGAACAGCAGCAGCCAATAGTGGAGATGAAGTTGCAGTACGGACAGCAGAAACCCAACACAAATTGTAAGTTTTATTCCATTATTCCCAGCTTTCTTGTTAAGCAGTGGGTCCATGCTTTGAATAATGTTTCAAAGTAAATGCTTTGTATTCCCAGGATAGACATTTAGAAGCGTAGGTGAGCGACTTCAAGTGTAAAGGGCTGTGACTGTCACTAGCATGTCCAGCTACTGCACCCCACCAGCTCGATGCTATGCTGTATGCCAATGGAATGGAAAATTGGGCTCTTGTAGTCTGAACTTGGAAGACAGGCTCTCTCAGGAAAAGTTATTCTGTGAGGGTACCCTTCCAAATCTTGGCTGTGATGGTGAAAAGTGGAAACTGGGTCAATTGGGTTTAATGGGGATGGCACCTTTAGGCTAAGGACACACATCCGGCTTTTCTCCTGTTTCTCGGATCCGGCGCGCTCCCGTACAGCGTATACAGTACAGTGGCTGTGCAACATGCTCCGGTCACGTGCGGTCATGTGACCGGAGCATGTGACCAGGAAGTTGCAGCGCAGCCACTGTACTGTATACAGTGTACAGGAGCGCGCCGGATACGACAAACTGAAGAAAAGCCGGATGTGTGTCCTTAGAATTAGGTGGAAACTGTTTTAGTACGAACACTACTGAGGATTTGTGCTTCTGTGTTTTCTCCTACTATTACTCAGATTCGTCCACCTCCTCCACAGGAACAGGCTGTTCTGAGACTCGGCTGTTTAAGGCTTGAAATTCCCCAGTTCTGTGGATTAACTACTTATGGGACTTTTTAAAATTGTTGCGCTATAGAGCAACTTAGTCTATTTTAGCTGTTTGGGTTAACTGGGAATCTAGGCTCTGTAAGGGCCCTCTATTTAAAGGGAACCTGTCACCACTTTTTTGGACTATAAGCTGCGGCCACCACCACCAAGCTCTTTTATATACAGCATTCTAACATGCTGTATATAGGAGCCCAGGCCACTGTGACAACATAAAAAACACTTACCTTATGGTCGCTCTGCGATGGAATAGGGCCTAATGGGCATCTCCGTTGTCTGGTGCGGGCACCTCCCCTTTCGGCCATCTTCGTCCTCTTTCTGAAGCCTGTGTGCATGATGCGGCTACGTCATACATACTGGCCAGTCCTGCGCAGGCGCACTACAATGTTTTTATATGCCCTGCTCAGGGCAGATCAAAGTGCACCTGCTTAAGACCAGAATGCAGGCAAGTGTGGATGACGTCGGACCCATCATGCACCGCGGCTAGAAAAGGAGAACAAAGATGGCCGAAAGAGGTGGCTCCGGCACTGGACAACAGAGACGCCCATTAGGCCCTATTTGACCGTTAGGTAAGTATTCTAAAGTGCTTTTTATGTTGTTACAGCGGCCTGGGCTCTTATATACAGCATGTTAGAATGTTTAGTCCAAAAAAGTGGTGACAGGTTCCCTTTAAATAGGTGGTCTATGGCGTCCACTAGCCGTTACTATGACCATTTTACATCCCTGAACTTGGGCTCCTCAATGACTTTTATGGGGTTGATTGTCCGGGGTCAAGTTCGTCTGCTACACTTGATTGTCCGTGCGGTTTGGCAAACTTGAATATCCAGGAGTTTGCTCATCACTAGTCCTGATTTTCCTGTTTTCAGATTACATAGCAAAAACCTGCTGAGATTCCCTTTAAAGGGAACCAAACATCAGGATTTTCGTGCATAACATAGTGCCAGTACTGCGCTGGCACTAACAGGCACAATCTGTACATACGATTAGGGGGCAGCTCGGGTGTTTAGGCAGCGAAATCCAAGTTTGTGAAGTTTAAAAATTCATCCTTTCTTTGTCGCTCCATTGGGAGACCCAGACAATTGGGTGTATAGCTTCTGCCTCCGGAGGCCACACAAAGTATTACACTTAAAAGTGTAAAGCCCCTCCCCTTCTGCCTATACACCCCCCGTGCATCACGGGCTCCTCAGTTTTTATGCTTTGTGCGAAGGAGGCTGACATCCACGCATAGCTCCACATCTTAGTCAGCAGCAGCTGCTGACTATGTCGGATGGAAGAAAAGAGGGCCCATATAGGGCCCCCAGCATGCTCCCTTCTCACCCCACTCTGGTCGGCGGTGCTGTTAAGGTTGAGGTACCCATTGCGGGTACATAGGCAGGAGCCACATGCTGTTTTCCTTCCCCATCCCTTAATGGGCTCTGGGTGAAGTGGGATCCTATTCGGTCTCCAGGCACTGAGGCCGTGCTCCCTCCGCAGCCCCTGGGGAATCTGCTGGACAGGAGCCGAGTATCGTCAGGGACAAGGCCCTGCTACTGTGAGGTACTCTGTGTCCCCGTGGGGACCGCGCATGGAGCGCTGGTGCCATATACACTGCAGCACTGCTGGGTGTGTTAGTGCGCCGGGGACTACCGCGCCGGCCGCGCTTATAACTTTAGTCCCCGGCTTTTGCGGCCTAGTAGCGCTTATTCCCGCCCCCAGGCCTGTCAGTCAGGGGAAGGGCGGGACGCTGCACAGAACGTCAGCGCTGAGGGCTGGAGCATACTCTGTATCCTCCTCCCCCCTCATTCAGCTCAGTGGGGCTCCAGATTCCCGCACTTTCTAGGGCACGCCCTCGGCCCCCTCCTCCCCACAGAACGCCGGCAGCCATTCCTGTCAGCTCTTCTGACGCTGGAGAGGAGAGAAAGCTCTGGGAGGCCCAGGCAGGGAAGCTGGTGATCACACAACCGCTTTGAGCGGTCGGTAAGCAGCACCTGCGGTGCTGGCCCCACTGAGTGCCAGAGTGTACATATATATATATATATATATATATATATATATATATATGCTTATATGCTATACATCTACACTGTACGGTCGCACTGTTGATTTTTGGCTATATACCCTCCTGGATTGTACTCAGAGGAGACAACAGCATGTCGTCCGCAAATGGCAAGGGTGCCAAAGCACAGGCTTACTTTGCAACCTGTACCTCATGTGCGGCTATACTGCCGGCAGGTTCCACTGACCCTCATTGTGTGCAATGCTCGGCCCCTGTGGCACTTACTCAGCCGGAGCCTCTGCTACTAGTGGCCCAGGTGGAACCACCTGCTACCACTGTCCAGGTGACAGGGACGGAGTTTGCAGTATTTGCTGACAAACTGTCTGAGACTATGGATAAATGGTCTGCTAGGATACTAGAAGCCTTACAGTCCAGACCGGTAACTCAGGCCCCGGGCACTGTTCAATCATTGACCCCAGGCCCCCCTCATTTGGAGCTGCAAAGTGCTCCTGGGGTGAACCATGGGTCCCAGGGTGAGGTCTCTGACATGGACCGCAGTCCCAGGCCGCCTAAGCGGGGTCGCTGGGAAATTCCCTCGACTTCATCACATTGTTCAGGGTCTCAGCAGGAGGACTCTCTGGATGATGATGCGGAGGTAGCAGATCAGGATTCTGACCCTGAGACCGCGCTCAACCTGGATACACCTGATGGTGACGCCATAGTGAATGACCTTATAGCAACCATCAATCAGGTGTTGGATATCCACCAGCTCCTACAATTGAGGAGTCAGCTTCTCAGCAGGAGAAATTCCGTTTCAGATCTCCCAAGCGTCCATTGAGTATGTTTCTGGATCACTCCGACTTCAGAGAGGCAGTCCAGAAACACCGAGCTTGTCCAGATGAGCTTGTCCAGATAAGCGTTTTTCCAAGCGCCTTAAGGATACACGTTATCCCTTCCCCCCTGACGTTGTCAAGGGCTGGGCTCAGTGTCCTAAGGTGGATCCTCCTGTCTCCAGACTGGCGGCTAGATCCATAGTTGCAGTGGAAGATGGGGCTTCACTCAAAGATGCCACTGACAGACAGATGGAACTATGGTTGAAATCCATCTATGAAGCTATCGGCGCGTCCTTTGCTCCAGCATTCGCAGCCGTATGGGCACTCCAAGCTATCTCAGCTTGTCATGCGCAGATTAATGCAGTCACACGTACATCTGCTCCGCAGGTGGTGTCCTTAACCTCTCAGGCGTCGGCGTTTGCGTCCTACGCCATTAATGCTGTCCTGGACTCTACGAGCCGTACGGCGGTAGCATCCGCCAATTCGGTGGCAGTCCGCAGGGCCATGTGGTTACGTGAATGGAAGGCAGACTCCGCTTCCAAAAAGTTCTTAACCGGTTTGCCATTTTCTGGCGACCGCCTGTTTGGTGAACGATTGGACGAAATCATTAAGCAATCCAAGGGAAAGGACTCATCCTTACCCCAGTCCAAACCAAACAGACCTCAACCACGGAAGGTACAATCGAGGTTTCGGTCCTTTCGGCCCGCGGGAAGGTCTCAGTTCTCCTCGTCCAAAAGGCCTCAAAAGGATCAGAGGAACTCCGATTCATGGCGGTCTAAGTCACGTCCTAAAAAGACCGCCGGAGGAACCGCTCCCAAGGCGGCCTCCTCATGACTTTCGGCCTCCTCACACCGCATCCTCGGTCGGTGGCAGGCTTTCCCGCTTTTGCGACACCTGGCTGCCACAGGTCAAAGACCGATGGGTGAGAGACATTCTATCCCACGGTTACAGGATAGAGTTCAGCTCTCGTCCTCCGACTCGATTTTTCAGAACATCTCCGCCCCCCGAGAGAGCCGATGCTTTTCTTCAGGCGGTGTGCACTCTGAAGGCGGAAGGAGTGGTGATCCCTGTTCCTCTTCAGCAACAGGATCACGGTTTTTACTCCAACTTGTTTGTGGTACCGAAAAAGGACGGATCCTTCCAGCCTGTTCTGGACCTAAAACTGCTCAACAAACACGTAAAAACCAGGCGGTTCCGGATGGAATCGCTCCGCTCCGTCATCGCCTCAATGTCCCAAGGAGACTTCCTGGCATCAATCGACATCAAAGATGCTTATCTCCACGTACCGATTGCACCAGAGAATCAGCGCTTCCTGCGTTTCGCCATAGGGGACGAACACCTTCAGTTCGTGGCACTGCCTTTCGGCCTGGCGACAGCACCACGGGTCTTCACCAAGGTCATGGCAGCAGTGGTAGCAGTCCTACACTCTCAGGGACACTCGGTGATCCCTTACTTAGATGATCTGCTGGTCAAGGCACCCTCTCAAGTGGCATGCCAACGCAGCCTGGACGTCGCTCTGGAGACTCTCCAGAGTTTCGGGTGGATCATCAATTTTCCAAAGTCAAATCTGACACCGGCCCAATCACTGACATATCTTGGCATGGAGTTTCATACTCTCAGCGATAGTGAAGCTTCCGCTGGACAAGCAGCGTTCACTACAAACAGGGGTGCAATCTCTCCTTCAAGGCCAGTCACACCCCCTGAGGCGCCTCATGCACTTCCTAGGGAAGATGGTAGCAGCAATGGAGGCAGTTCCTTTTGCGCAGTTTCATCTGCGTCCACTTCAATGGGACATTCTCCGCAAATGGGACAGGAAGTCGACGTCCCTCGACAGGAACGTCTCCCTTTCACGGGCAGCCAAGGCTTCCCTTCAGTGGTGGCTTCTTCCCACTTCTCTGTCGAAGGGGAAATCCTTCCTTCCCCCATCATGGGCTGTGGTCACGACGGACGCGAGCCTGTCAGGGTGGGGAGCGGTCTTTCTCCACCACAGGGCTCAGGGAACCTGGACTCCGACAGAGTCCTCTCCTCAGATCAATGTTCTGGAGATAAGGGCAGTGTATCTTGCCCTAAAGGCGTTCCAGCCGTGGCTGGAGGGCAGGCAGATCCGCATACAGTCGGACAACTCCACAGCGGTGGCATAGATCAACCACCAAGGGGGAACACGCAGTCGGCAAGCCTTCCAGGAAGTCCGGCGGATTCTGATGTGGGTGGAAGCCACGGCCTCCACCATATCCGCAGTTCACATCCCGGGCGTAGAAAACTGGGAAGCAGACTTTTTCTCAGTCGCCAGGGCATGGACGCAGGGGAATGGTCCCTTCACCCGAACGTGTTTCAGGAGATCTGTTGCCGCTGGGGGATGCCGGACGTCGACCTAATGGCGTCCCGGCACAACAAGGTCCCAACATTCATGGCACGGTCTCTAGATCACAGAGCTCTGGCGGCAGACGCCTTAGTTCAGGATTGGTCGCAGTTTCAACTTCCTTATGTGTTTCCTCCTCTGGCACTGTTGCCCAGAGTGTTACGCAAGATCAGGTCCGACTGCCGCCGCGCCATCCTCGTCGCGCCAGACTGGCCGAGGAGGTCGTGGTACCCGGATCTGTGGCATCTCACGGTGGGCCAACCGTGGGCACTACCAGACCGACCAGACTTGCTGTCTCAAGGGCTGTTTTTCCATCTGAATTCTGCGGCCCTCAACCTGACTGTGTGGCCATTGAGTCCTGGATCCTAGCGTCTTCAGGGTTATCTCAAGACGTCATTGCCACTATGAGACAGGCTAGGAAACCAACGTCCGCCAAGATCTACCACAGGACGTGGAGGATTTTCCTATCTTGGTGCTCTGATCAGGGTGTTTCTCCCTGGCCATTTGCCTTGCCCACTTTTCTTTCCTTCCTTCAATCCGGATTGGAAAAAGGGTTGTCGCTCGGCTCTCTTAAGGGACAAGTCTCAGCGCTCTGTGTTTTTTCAGAAGCGCCTAGCCAGACTTCCACAGGTACGCACGTTCCTGCAGGGGGTTTGTCACATAGTCCCTCCTTACAAGCGGCCGTTAGAACCCTGGGATCTGAACAGGGTGCTGATGGTTTTTCAGAAGCCACCTTTCGAGCCAATGAGTGATATTTCTCTCTCACGCCTTTCGCAGAAAGTGGCCTTCCTAGTGGCAGTCACATCACTTCGGAGAGTGTCTGAGCTAGCAGCGCTGTCATGCAAAGCCCCTTTCCTGGTGTTTCACCAGGACAAGGTGGTTCTGCGTCCAGTTCCGGAATTTCTCCCTAAGGTGGTATCCCCCTTTCATCTCAATCAGGATATCTCCTTACCCTCTTTTTGTCCTCATCCAGTTCATCAGTGTGAAAAGGATTTGCACTCGTTAGATCTGGTGAGAGCACTCAGACTCTACATTTCTCGTACGGCGCCCCTGCGCCGCTCGGATGCACTCTTTGTCCTTGTCGCTGGCCAGCGTAAAGGGTCACAAGCTTCCAAATCCACCCTGGCTCGGTGGATCAAGGAACCAATTCTTGAAGCTTACCGATCTTCTGGGCTTCCGGTTCCCTCAGGGCTGAAAGCCCATTCTACCAGAGCCGTGGGTGCGTCCTGGGCTTTGCGGCACCAGGCTACGGCTCAGCAGGTGTGTCAGGCGGCTACCTGGTCGAGCCTGCACACTTTCACGAAACACTATCAGGTGCATACCTATGCTTCGGCGGATGCCAGCCTAGGTAGGCAAGTCCTTCAGGCGGCGGTTGCCCACCTGTAGGAAAGGGCCGTTTTACGGCTCTATTACGAGGTATTATTTTACCCACCCAGGGACTGCTTTTGGACGTCCCAATTGTCAGGGTCTCCCAATGGAGCGACAAAGAAGGGAATTTTGTTTACTTACCGTAAATTCCTTTTCTTCTAGCTCCAATTGGGAGACCCAGCACCCGCCCCTGTTCTTTTCGGGCTGTTGTTCTTTGTGTACACATGTTGTTCATGTTGAATGGTTTCAGTTCTCCGAAATTCCTTCGGACTGAATTTACTTTAAACCAATTTATAACTTTTCCTCCTTCTTGCTTTTGCACCAAAACTGAGGAGCCCGTGAGGCACGGGGGGTGTATAGGCAGAAGGGGAGGGGCTTTACACTTTTAGTGTAATACTTTGTGTGGCCTCCGGAGGCAGAAGCTATACACCCAATTGTCTGGGTCTCCCAATTGGAGCTAGAAGAAAAGGAATTTACGGTAAGTAAACAAAATTCCCTTCTTTTGACTGACAGTTGCACCTCTGCTGATAATATCCGGGCGTGTTATGCACATGGATCCCCCCCCCTGTTCCTGCGTGCGCAGTCACAACAGGACTGGAGAACAGCTGATCTTACTGATTAGCTGCCGCAGACGTCTGCTACGATACAGTCTGCTGCAGCTAATCAGTAAGATCAGCTATTCTCCAGTCCTGTTGTGACCGCGCACGCTCCCGCGGTCACGACAAGATCTGAAGAAGCGAGGACACATGTGCTGCTGTCTCAGGCACAAGACTAGGTAATGTGGGCTTCAAAAACATGGTGCCGGAGATGGGCACTATGCGCAGGCGCCAACTCTGACGCAGTGTTACTGAAAAGAAAAATTTGCATAGAGCCAGAGCGAGGGAGGAACAGGGGGGGGGGATCCATGTGCATAACACGCCCGGATATTATCAGCAGAGGTGCAACTGTCAGTCAAAAAGATGAATTTTTAAACTTAACAAACTTTGGTTTCAAAGCCTAAACATCCGAGCTGCCCCCTAATAGTATGTACAGCCTGTGCCTGATAGTGCCAGTACTGCACTGGCTGCACCTTATATACAAAAATCCTGATGTTTAGTTCCCTTTTAGGGTATGTTCCCACAATCAGTTTAGTAGCTTTTTGGACTGTGTGTTTTCGCTGGTTCCAAAAGGCTGCATTTCACAGTGGATAGGATTTGTAGAAATCTCCTGCCCTCTGCTTCTTACATGCAGTGTGAACTGAGATGTGGCGCTGCTTCCTGAGCTGCAGCTTGTCAATTTATGCTTGTGGAAATGCAAGTGTTCTCAGGAGGAGACCACACCAAAAATCTGATGCCCCAGAATCCTGACTGAGAGCACGGACGCTGTGCTCTCTCCTGTGGAGAAAACTAGCATCTCTGCAAGAGGAATGACACGGTCTAGAACTGGATGTCTCCTAACAGTAGTCCTGTTTTGAGTTCAGAAGTGGAGTCTGCATTTGGAGGAGTGGGGGTTAATACAGGTAGCAAACTTCTGCAACTGGAAGGTTAGCTGCTAGTGCTGATCATGGCAGTTTAACCCTTAAAATGTGCAATTTATTAGCGACCACATCATTTAAATGGCTGGGGAACAAGACAGCCCATTAATCATTTTTTATTTTAATAGTGCCAACATAATCTGCAGCATTTCACAATACAAAGCGGACATATACAGACAATGAGTCAACAGAGTAACACAATTCAGATACTAAAGGCCACGTCACACTAGGCAACATCGCTGCTAAGGAACAACTTTGGTGACGTTGCTAGCGATGTCGCTGTGTGTGACATCCAGCAACAACCTGGCCCCTGCTGTGAGGTCGTTGGTTGTTGCTGAATGTCCTGGGCCATTTTTTTAGTTGTTGCTGTCCCGCTGTGAAGCACAGATCGCTGTGTGTGACAGCGACAGAGCAACAACTAAATGTGCAGGCAGCAGGAGCCGGCTTCTGCGGACGCTGGTAACGAAGGTAAATATCGGGTAACCAAGAAGCCCTTTCCTTCGTTATGAGCGTCCGCCGCTCTCAGCTGTCAGTGCCGGCTCCCTGCTCTCTGCACACATAGCCAGACTACACATTGGGTAATTAACCCGATGTGTACTGTGGCTAGGTGTGCAGAGAACAGGGAGCCGGCACTGGCAGCTGAGAGCGGCGGACGCGGGTAACCAAGGTAATGGCTTCTTGGTTACCCGATGTTTACCGTGGTTACCAGCGTCCGCAGAAGCCGGCTCCTGCTGCCTGCACACGTAGCAGAGTACACATCGGGTAATTGTACTCTGGCTAGGAGTGCCGGGAGCCAGCGCTAAGTGATGTGCGCTGGTAACCAAGGTAAACATCACGTTGGTTACCCGATATTTACTTTAGTTACCAAGCGCAGCATCGCTTCAGTGCGTCGCTGCTGGCTGGGGGCTGGTCACTGGTTGCTGGTGAGATCTGCCTGTGTGACAGCTCACCAGCAACCCATGTAGCAACGCTCCAGCGATCCCTGCCAGGTCAGGTTGCTGGTGGGATCGCCGGAGCATCGCTTAGTGTGACATCTCACCAGCGACCTCCTAGCAACTTACCAGCGATCCCTATCAGGTTGTATCGTTGTTGGGATCGCTGGTAAGTTGTTTAGTGTGACTGGGCCTTAAGAGGAGTGAGTACCCTACTCGCAAGCTTTCCCTCTGAGGAAATATGGGAAGAGATGCTGCTTTTTCTTTAGAAGCAGTTTCAATTGTTTGTGTTTTTCACCCATCCAGATAAAAGGAAAATAGCAACCCACAAGACATTGTTTCAAGATTGTCTGCTGCTAGCTATGTGTGCACATGCCCTCTGTGCCTATTGATCATGATGTAGAGATTAGCATGGTACCACTCAAAAATAAAGCAAATCTTTTGTTCTCTTTAGGTCCTGTGTCTGGCTGTTGCTGTTGGCCATGTGAAAATGTCTGAGGAGGAGCTGGTCTACAACATTCACCTGGCAATCAACTTTTTGGTGTCTTTGTTGAAAAAGAATTGGCAGAATGTGAGGGCTCTTTATATTAAGAGCACCATGGGAAAACCACAGCGCCTGTACTAATTTCTAACAATAAAGTTTTCTCTGGTTGTGGCCTCAATGTGCTTGTGTGAGCGAATATATTTGCCACTATTCGGTATCTGGCGAATAATGGGTTATTCAAGGTATTTTGGTACAGTGCAGTGCGTTCTATGAGATAGTGTTCCTGCTGCACAATCCAAAATAGTCCTTGTAAGGCTCTGTGCGCACTAGAAAAGTGATTTTTCTCAAGAACATTTCTTGAGAAACTTCTGGGAGTTAAGATTACCGCACCTGCGGTAAAAAAAACGCACCCAAACCGTGGGAAAAACGCATGCGGTTTTTACGCAGGTTGGTCCCTGCGGTTTTTTTATGCTGAACTGCATTAAATATAGATAATCGATAGACAGATAATGGATAGAGGGAAAGATGGATGAGTAAGACCTATATATAATCCACCCCCCTGCATATTCTAAGCTGGCACCTTTAGTGACTTTTATGTGGCACTAAAGGGTGCCTAGCCTTGTATTTAGCCAACAAATAAATAAATTAAAAAAAAAAAAAGACGTGAGGTCCCCCCATCTTTTGTAGCCAGCTATGGTAAAGCAGACTGCTGCAGCCTGCAGACCACAGCTGGCAGCTTCACCTTGGCTGGTAATCCAAAACAGAGGGCACCCCACGCTGTTATTTTACATTAAATAATTTAAAACGAAAAACGTGGGGTCCCCCCCCCAAATTGGATCACCAGCCAAGGTAAAGCGGACAGCTGGGGTCTGATATTCTCAGACTAGGGAGGTCCACTGTTATTGGACACTCCCCAGCCTAAAAATAGCAGGCCGCAGCCGCCCCAGAAGTGTCGCATCCATTAGACGTGCCAATCCTGGTGTTTTGCCCCAACTCATCCCATTTCCCTGGTGCTGTGGCAAACTGGGTAATATGAGGTTGATGCCAGATGTGTAATGTCACCTGGCATCAAGCCCTGGGGTTAGTGATGTCACGCGTCTATCAGATACCTGACTTCACCAACCCAGTCAGTAAGAAATAAAAAATAGACAACAGAAAAGTTTATATTTGAAAAAACACTCCCCAAAATATTGCCTCTTTCACCAATTTATTGACAAGAACAATCAAATCCGGGTCCAGCATAATCCAATAAGGGGGGGGGGGTCTCACGACGATCCATACCATAGTCACTGTCCCAGTAAGTGAAGAACAGAATGTTTCTTCGGCGCTCTATTGGGAGACCCAGACGATTGGGGTGTATAGCACTGCCTCCGGAGGCCACACAAAGCAATTACACTAAAAAGTGTAAGGCCCCTCCCCTTCTGGCTATACACCCCCAGTGGGATCACTGGCTCACCAGTTTTCGGCTTTGTGCGAAGGAGGTCAGACATCCACGCATAGCTCCACTGTTTGTAGTCAGCAGTAGCTGCTGGCTCTATCGGATGGAAGAAAAGAGGGCCCATATAGGGCCCCCAGCATGCTCCCTTCTCACCCGCGGTTGGTGCTTGTAAGGTTGAGGTACCTATTGCTGGTACAGAGGCTGGAGCCCACATGCTGTTTTCCTTCCACATCCCCTGGAGGGCTCTGTGGAAGTGGGATCTTGCCGGCCCCCAAGCCCTGGGGCCGGGCTCCATCCACAGACCCATAGAACCTGCTGGATTGGGAGCGGGAGTGCCGTTCAGGGACAAGGCCCTGCAACTTTCAGGTACTCTGTGTCCCCAGCAGGCACGGACACGCTCAGGGCTTGCTGAGCGTTGTAGTGCGCCGGGGACAGTGGCGCTGTACGCTGGGGGTTAGGTCACTGCAGCTTTGCTGAGTGACGTTGTGTGTTGGGAACTACTGCGCCGACCGCTCCTGGAGCGGCGGCGCAGCTGCGACTTGTGGTGCGCCGGGGGCTTTGCGCCGACCGCGCTTTTACGGCGGCGGCGCTTTTAACTTTAGCCCCCGGCTTCTGCGGCCTAGCGCCGCTTCGTTCCCGCCCCCACCCTGTCAATCAGGGTAGGGGAGAGACGCTGCTCAATGGCAGCGCCGAGGGCTGGAGCCTTATTTACATGCTCCAGCCCTCTCACTAGGCACAAGGGGAAGCAGACTTCCCGCTCTTCGTCGGTGTACGCCCAGGGCCCGCCCCCCCTCTCCACAAGGACGCCGGCAGCCATTACACATGCGATCTGGCTGGGGAGAGGCAGCAGGCTCTGGGAGACCCAGACTAGAGGGATTTCTGGCGACCACACACCGCTCCTAAGCGGGCGGTAAGCTGCACAGTAGTGCTGGCCCCACTAGTGCCTCAGTGATATATTAGTGTACTTTTTTCTTGGTACCATATATATATATAGTTGCACTGTAAGGTCGCTTCTTGGCTGGACACCCTGTACTGCTCTGAGGAGGCAGCAACATGTCATCCGCAAAACGCAAGGCTGCCAAGGCACGGGCTGTGTACACTGTTTGTACTGCATGTGGGGCTGATCTACCGGCAGGCTCCAATGATCCACATTGTGTGCAATGTTCAGTCCCAGTGGCACTTCGTCAGCCAGAGCCTATGGTGGTGGTAGCCCAGGCAGAGACGCCTGTGAACCCTGCCCCGGTGACGGGGACAGACTTTGCAGTGTTTGCTGATAAAATGTCTGAGGCTATGACAAAAATCCTGGAGACCTTGCAGGCCAGGCCAGTTCCTCAGACCATGGACACCGCTGTGGCTATGCTCTCTGGTCCCCCTCAGTTGGAACTAGTCCGTACTTCAAGGGGGTCTCAAGCATCACAAGCTGAAGTCTCTGACTCAGATGACAGTCCCAGGCAGCCTAAGCGAGCTCGCTGGGAAAGACCCTCGACGTCATCACACTGCTCAGGGTCTCAGCGAGAAGAATCTCTCTGTGATGAGACTGAGGACGGTGATCAGGATTCTAATCCTGAGGCCCCTCTCAATCTGGATGCCCCTGATGGTGACGCCATGGTTAATGACCTTATATCGGCGATTAATAGGCTGTTGGATATTTCTCCCCCAGCCCCTTCTGCAGAGGAGGCAGCTGCACAGCAGGAGAAGTTCCATTTCCTGTATCCCAAGCGTAAATTAAGTGCTTTTTTGGACCACTCTGACTTCAGAGAATCAATCCAGAAGCACGACGCTCATCCAGACAAGCGTTTCTCTAAGCGTTCTAAGGATACCAGTTATCCTTTTCCCGCTGAAGTGGCCAAACGCTGGACCCAGTGCCCAAAGGTGGATCCCCCAATTTCCAAGCTTGCGGCTAGATCCATAGTCGCAGTAGAGGATGGCGCTTCACTTAAAGATGCCAACGACAGACAGATGGACCTTTGGTTGAAATCTGTCTATGAAGCTATCGGCGCGTCCTTTGCTCCAGCATTCGCGGCCGTGTGGGCACTACAAGCTATTTCAGCTGGTTTAGCACAGGTGGATGCTATCATGCATCCAGCAGTGCCGCAGGTGGCGTCCCTAACCTCGCAAATGTCTGCGTTTGCGACCTATGCTATCAATGCTGTCCTAGAATCTACGAGCCGTACCTCTATGGCGGCCGCCAATTCTGTGGTTTTGCGCAGAGCCTTATGGTTAAAGGACTGGAAAGCAGATGCTGGTTCCAAAAAATGCTTAACCAGCTTGCCATTATCTAGGGACAGACTGTTTGGTGAGCCATTGGCTGAAATCATAAAACAGTCCAAGGGTAAGGACTCTTCCTTGCCACAGCCCAGAGCAAGTAAACCTCAACAGAAAAAGTGGCAGTCGAGGTTTCGGTCCTTTCGAGGCTCGGGCAAACCCCAATTCTCCTCGTCCAAAGGGACTCAGAAAGGACAAGGGAGCTCAGATTCCTGGCGGGCTCACTCACGCCCCAGGAAAGCAAATGGAGGAACCGCTTCCAAGGCGGCTACCTCATGACTTTCGGCCTCCTCCCTCCGCATCCTCGGTCGGTGGCAGGCTCTCCCGCTTTTGCGACATTTGGCTGTCACAGGTCAAAGACCGGTGGGTAACAGACATTTTGTCTCGCGGGTACAGAATCGAGTTCAGTTCTCGGCCTCCACTTCGGTTCTTCAGAACCTCCCCACACCCCAACCGAGCAGATGCCCTGCTGCAGGCGGTGGACTCTCTAAGAGCAGAAGGAGTCGTGATCACTGTTCCCCCTCTGGAACAGGGGCGAGGATTTTACTCCAATCTCTTTGTGGTTCCAAAAAAGGACGGCTCCTTCCGTCCCGTTCTGGACCTAAAACTGCTCAACAAGCATGTGAACGCCAGGCGGTTCCGGATGGAATCCCTCCGCTCAGTCATTGCCTCAATGTCCCAAGGAGATTTCCTAGCATCAATAGACATCAAAGATGCTTATCTCCACGTGCCGATTGCTACGGAGCACCAACGCTTTCTGCGCTTCGTGATAGGAGACGAACATCTTCAGTTCGTGGCTCTGCCATTTGGTCTGGCGACAGCCCCCCGGGTGTTCACCAAGATCATGGCAGCAGTGGTAGCAGTCTTGCACTCTCACGGACACTCTGTGATCCCTTACTTGGACGATCTACTGGTCAAGGCACCCTCTCAGGAGGCATGCCAACTCAGCCTGAATTTTGCACTGGAGACTCTCCAGGCGTTCGGGTGGATCATCAACTTCCCAAAGTCAAATCTGTCACCGACCCAATCACTAACGTATCTTGGCATGGAGTTTCATACTCTCTCAGCGATAGTGAAGCTTCCGCTGAGCAAGCAGCGGTCACTACAGACAGGGGTGCAGGCTCTCCTTCAAGGTCAGTCGCACTCCTTAAGACGCCTCATGCACTTCCTCGGGAAGATGGTGGCGGCAATAGAGGCGGTTCCGTTTGCGCAGTTTCATCTGCGTCCACTTCAATGGGACATTCTCCGCCAATGGGACGGGAAGTCGACATCCCTGGACAGGAAAGTCTCCCTTTCCCGGACGGCCAAGGACTCTCTGCAGTGGTGGCTCCTTTCCACCTCGTTATCACAGGGAAGATCCTTCCTACCACCGTCCTGGGCGGTGGTCACGACAGACGCGAGTCTGTCAGGGTGGGGAGCAGTGTTTCTCCACCACAGGGCTCAGGGTACGTGGACTCAGCAGGAGTCCAGCCTTCAGATCAATGTTCTGGAAATCAGAGCAGTGTTTCTTGCCCTACTAGCCTTCCAGCAGTGGCTGGAAGGGAAGCAGATCCGAATTCAATCGGACAACTCCACAGCGGTGGCATACATCAATCACCAAGGAGGGACTCGCAGTCGGCAAGCCTTCCAGGAAGTCCGGCGCATTATGATGTGGGTGGAAGCCACGGCCTCCACCATATCCGCAGTTCACATCCCCGGCGTAGAAAACTGGGAAGCAGACTTCCTCAGTCGCCAGGGCATGGACGCAGGGGAATGGTCCCTTCACCCGGACGTGTTTCAGGAAATCTGTCACCGATGGGGAAGGCCGGACGTCGATCTAATGGCGTCCCGGCACAACAACAAGGTCCCAACATTCATGGCACGGTCTCGCGATCAAAGAGCGCTGGCGGCAGACGCCCTAGTGCAAGATTGGTCGCAGTTCCGGCTCCCTTATGTGTTTCCACCTCTGGCACTCTTGCCCAGAGTGCTACGCAAGATCAGATCCGAATGCAGCCGCGTCATACTAGTCGCTCCAGACTGGCCGAGGAGGGCGTGGTATCCGGATCTGTGGCATCTCACGGTCGGCCAACCGTGGGCACTACCAGACCGACCAGACTTACTGTCCCAAGGGCCGTTTTTCCATCGGAATTCTGCGGCCCTCAACCTGACTGCGTGGCCATTGAGTCCTGGATCCTAGCGTCTTCAGGCTTATCCCAAGGGGTCGTTGCCACCATGAGACAGGCTAGGAAGCCCACGTCTGCTAAGATCTACCACAGAACGTGGAGGATATTCTTATCCTGGTGCTCTGCTCAGAGAGTGTCTCCCTGGCCATTTGCATTACCTACCCTTCTTTCTTTCCTCCAATCTGGGTTAGAAAAAGGTTTGTCGCTCGGCTCCCTTAAAGGGCAAGTCTCGGCGCTATCCGTCTTTTTTCAGAAGCGTCTAGTACGACTTCCTAAGGTGCGCACGTTCCTACAGGGGGTTTGCCATATAGTTCCCCCGTACAAGCGGCCGTTAGATCCATGGGATCTGAACAGGGTACTAGTTGCCCTCCAGAAGCCGCCCTTCGAGCCTCTGAAGGAGGTTTCACTTTCTAGACTATCACAGAAAGTGGCTTTTCTGGTAGCGATCACATCTCTTCGGAGAGTGTCTGAGCTAGCAGCGTTGTCTTCCAAGGCTCCCTTCCTGGTCTTCCACCAGGACAAGGTAGTGCTGCGCCCCATTCAGGAGTTTCTCCCGAAGGTGGTATCCTCTTTTCATCTTAATCAGGATATCTTTTTGCCTTCGTTTTGTCCTCATGCAGTTCATCGGTATGAGAAGGATTTACATTTGTTAGATCTGGTGAGAGCACTCAGAATCTACATTTCCCGCACAGCGCCCCTGCGCCGTTCGGATGCACTTTTTGTCCTTGTCGCTGGTAAGCGCAAGGGGTCGCAGGCTTCTAAGGCCACCCTGGCTCGATGGATCAAAGAACCAATTCTTGAAGCCTACCGTTCTGCGGGGCTTCAGGTTCCATCAGGGCTAAAGGCCCATTCTACCAGAGCCGTGGGTGCGTCCTGGGCATTGCGACACCAGGGTACGGCTCAACAGGTGTGCCAGGCAGCTACCTGGTCGAGTCTGCACACTTTCACCAAACATTATCAGGTGCATACCTATGCTTCGGCGGACGCCAGCCTAGGTAGAAGAGTCCTGCAGGCGGCAGTTGCCTCCCCGTAGGGGAGGGCTGTCTTGCAGCTCTAACATGAGGTATTTCTTTACCCACCCTGGGACAGCTTTTGGACGTCCCAATCGTCTGGGTCTCCCAATAGAGCGCCGAAGAAGGGAATTTTGTTACTTACCGTAAATTCCTTTTCTTCTAGCTCTTATTGGGAGACCCAGCACCCGCCCTGTTGTCCTTCGGGATTTTTGGTTTGTTTGCGGGTACACATGTTGTTCATGTTGAACGGTTTTCAGTTCTCCGATGTTACTCGGAGTGAATTTGTTTAAACCAGTTTTCTTCAGCGCTCTATTGGGAGACCCAGACGATTGGGGTATAGCTACTGCCCTCCGGAGGCCACACAAAGCACTACACTAAAAAGTGCAAGGCCCCTCCCCTTCTGGCTATACCCCCCCGTGGTATCACGGGTTCTCCAGTTTTCAAGCTTTGTGCGAAGGAGGTCAGACATCCATGCATGGCTCCACAGATTTTAGTCAGCAGTAGCTGCTGACTATTTCGGATGGAAGAAAAGAGGGCCCATATAGGGCCCCCAGCATGCTCCCTTCTCACCCGTGGATGGTGTTGTAAGGTTGAGGTACCTATTGCTGGTACAGGGGCTGGAGCCCCACATGCTGTTTTCCTTCCACATCCCCTTGTAGGGCTCTGTGGAAGTGGGATCCTGCCGGCTTCTAAGCTCTGACGCCGGGCTCCATCCACAGACCCATAGCACCTGATGGATACGGAGCAGGAGTACAATCAGGGACAAGGCCCTGCATCATACAGGTACTCTGTGTCCCCGGCAGGCACAGACACACTCCGGGCTGGCTGGGTGTTGTAGTGCGCCGGGGACCGTAACGATTGAGTTGGTGTTCCTGCAGTTTACTGGGGGACTTTTGTGTTGTGGGAACGCAGCGCCGACCCCCACTGGACCGGCGGCGCTGCTGTGACTTGTAGTGCGCCGGGGACACGCCGACCGCGCTTTTACGGCGGCGGCGTTTATAAATCCAGTCCCCGGCTTTTGCGGCCTAGCTCCGCTTCGTTCCCGCCCCCACCCTGTCAATCAGGGTAGGGGAGAGACGCTGTTTCGCAGCAGCGACGAGGGCTGGAGCCTGATTTACATGCTCCAGCCCTCTCACTAGGCACAGAGGGAAGCAGGCTTCCCGCTCTTAGTCAGGAACGCCCAGGGCCCGCCCCCCCCTCCTCTCCCAGGACGCCGGCAGCCATTACATGCAGTCTGGCTAGAGGAGGGACGCAAGGCTCTGGGAGACCTGGACTAGGGGGCTTTTGGAGACCACACACCCGCTCTTAAGCGGGCGGTAAGCGGCATTTCAGCTGGCCCCTCTAGTGCCTCAGTGTGCATTGGTGTACTGTGTCACCAGATATATATATTTATTTATTTCTTGCACTGTGAGGTCGCTTCCTGGCTGGATACCCCAGATCGCTCTGAGGAGGCAGCAACATGTCATCCACAAAACGCAAGGCTGCCAAGGCTAGGGCTGTGTACACTGCGTGTGCTGCATGTGGGGCTGCTCTACCAGCAGGTTCCAAAGACCCCCATTGTGTGCAATGCTCAGATCCGGTGCTGCTTCGCCAGCCGGAGTCCGGAGGGGTAGTGACCCAGGCTGAGACGCTTGTAAGTCCTGCCCCGGTGTCAGGGACAGACTTTGCAGTTTTTGCTGATGAAATGTCTGTGACTATGGCAAAAATCCTTGAAACTTTGCAATCCATGACTGGGGCTCAGTCTATGGACACGGCGAGGTCTCTGTCCTCTAATCCCCCTCAGTTGGAATTAATCCAGACTGCAAGGGGGTCCCCGGCTTCCCAGGCTGAGTATTATGACTCAGATGATAGCCCCAGCCACCCTAAGCGAGCTCGCTGGGAAAGACCCTCAACGTCATCACACTGCTCAGGGTCTCAGCGCAATCAGTCGCCCTGTGATGCGTCTGAAGAGAGTGATCAGGAGTCTTATCCTGGAACCTCTCTCAATCTGGATACCCCGGATGGGGACGCCATGGTAAACGAGCTTATCTCAGCCATCAATAGACTGTTGGATATTTCTCCCCCAGCTCCTTCTGCAGAGGAGGCAGCTGCAGAGCAGGAGAAGTTTCGTTTCCTCTATCCCAAGCGTAAATTGAGTGCTTTCTTGGATCACTCTGACTTCAGAGAGTCAATCCAGAAACACGACGCTCATCCAGAAAGGCGTTTCTCTAAACGTTCTAAGGATACACGTTTTCCTTTCCCCCCTGATGTGGTCAAGCGCTGGACCCAGTGTCCAAAAGTAGACCCCCCGATTTCCAAACTTGCAGCTAGATCCATAGTTGCAGTGGAGGATGGCGCTTCACTTAAGGATGCCAATGACAGACAGATGGACCTTTGGTTAAAATCTGTCTATGAAGCTATCGGCGCGTCGTTTGCTCCAGCATTCGCAGCCGTATGGGCACTCCAAGCTATTTCAGCTGGTTTAGCAAAAGTGGATGCTATCATACATCCAGCGGTGCCGCAAGTGGCGTCCCTTACCTCGCAGATGTCTGCGTTTGCGTCTTACGCTATCAATGCGGTCCTAGAATCTACCAGCCGCACCTCAATGGCGTCCGCCAATTCGGTAGTTTTGCGCAGAGCCTTGTGGTTAAAGGACTGGAAAGCAGATGCTGGTTCCAAAAAATGTTTAACCAGCTTGCCTTTATCTAGAGATAGACTGTTTGGCGAGCCATTGGCTGACATCATTAAACAGTCCAAGGGTAAAGACTCTTCTTTACCCCAGCCCAGAACAAGCAAACCTCAGCAGAAAAAATGGCAGCAGAGGTTTCAGTCCTTTCGAGGTTCGGGCAAGACACAATTCTCCTCGTCCAAAGGGACTCAGAGGACGCAAAGAGTCTCAGATTCCTGGCGGGCTCACGCACGCCCCAAGAAAGCAAATGGAGGAACCGCTTCCAAAGCGGCTACCTCATGACTTCCAGCCCCCCCCCTCCGCATCTCCGGTCGGGGGCAGGCTCTCCCGCTTTTCCGACATTTGGATGTCACAGGTCAAAGACCGGTGGGTGACAAACATTTTGTCTCGCGGGTACAGAATCGAGTTCAGTTCTCGTCCTCCAGCTCGGTTCTTCAGAACCTCCCCACATCCAGACCGAGCAGATGCCCTGCTGCAGGCGGTGGACTCCCTAAGAGCGGAAGGAGTAGTGGTTCCTGTACCGCCTCAGGAACAAGGGCGAGGGTTTTACTCCAATCTCTTTGTGGTTCCAAAAAAGGACGGCTCGTTCCGTCCTGTTCTGGATCTAAAGCTGCTCAACAAACATGTGCACGCCAGACGGTTCCGGATGGAAACCCTCCGCTCTGTCGTTGCCTCAATGTCTCAAGGAGACTTCCTTGCCTCAATAGACATCAAAGATGCTTATCTCCACGTGCCAATTGCTACAGAACATCAACGTTTTCTACGTTTTGTGATAGGAAACGACCATCTTCAGTTCGTAGCTCTGCCATTCGGTCTGGCGACAGCCCCCCGGGTCTTCACCAAGGTCATGGCGGCGGTGGTAGCAGTCTTGCACTCTCAGGGACACTCGGTGATCCCTTACCTAGACGATCTACTTGTCAAGGCACCCTCTCAAGAGGCATGCCAACTCAGTCTACATGCTACGCTGGAGACTCTACAGACGTTCGGATGGATCATCAACTTTCCAAAGTCGAATCTGTCACCGTCACAGTCGCTAACGTATCTTGGCATGGAGTTTCATACTCGAGCAGCGAGAGTGAAGCTTCCGCTGAACAAGCAGCGGTCCCTACAGACAGGGGTGCAATCCCTCCTTCAAGGCCAGTCGCACCCCTTACGGCGCCTCATGCACTTCCTCGGGAAGATGGTGGCAGCCATGGAAGCAGTTCCCTTTGCGCAGTTTCATCTGCGCCCACTTCAATGGGACATTCTCCGCCAATGGGACGGGAAGTCAACGTCCCTGGACAGGAAAGTCTCTCTTTCCCAGACGGCCACGGACTCTCTACAATGGTGGCTCCTTCCCACCTCCTTGTCTCAGGGAAGATCCTTCCTGCCCCCATCCTGGGCAGTGGTCACGACAGATGCGAGTCTGTCAGGGTGGGGAGCAGTGTTTCTCCACCACAGGGCCCAGGGGACGTGGACTCCGCAGGAGTCCACCCTTCAGATCAATGTTCTGGAAATCAGGGCAGTGTATCTTGCCCTACTGGCCTTCCAACAGTGGCTGGAAGGAAAGCAGATCCGAATCCAGTCGGACAACTCCACAGCGGTGGCATACATCAACCACCAAGGAGGGACGCGCAGTCGGCAAGCATTCCAAGAAGTCCGGCGCATTCTAATGTGGGTGGAGGACACAGCATCCACCATATCCGCGGTTCACATCCCAGGCGTAGAAAATTGGGAAGCAGACTTCCTCAGTCGCCAGGGCATGGACGCAGGGGAATGGTCCCTTCACCCGGACGTGTTTCAGGAAATCTGTCGCCGATGGGGAGTGCCGGACGTCGACCTAATGGCGTCCCGGCACAACAACAAGGTCCCGGCATTCATGGCGAGGTCGCGCGATCAAAGAGCTCTGGCGGCAGACGCATTAGTTCAAGATTGGTCGCAGTTCCGGCTCCCATACGTCTTCCCACCTCTGGCACTCTTGCCCAGAGTGTTACGCAAGATCAGATCCGATTGCAGCCGCGTCATACTCGTCGCCCCAGACTGGCCGAGGAGATCGTGGTATCCGGATCTGTGGCATCTCACGGTCGGTCGACCGTGGTCACTGCCAGACCGACCAGACTTACTGTCCCAAGGGCCGTTTTTCCATCAGAATTCTGCGGCCCTGAACCTGACTGTGTGGCCATTGAGTCCTGGATCCTAGCGTCCGCAGGATTATCTCAAGGAGTCGTAGCCACAATGAGACAAGCTAGGAAGTCAACGTCTGCTAAGATCTACCACAGAACGTGGAAGATTTTCTTATCCTGGTGCTCTGCACAGAGAGTATCCCCTTGGCCATTTGCATTGCCCACCTTTCTTTCCTTCCTGCAATCGGGGTTGGAAAAGGGCTTGTCGCTCAGCTCCCTTAAAGGGCAAGTCTCGGCACTATCTGTGTTTTTTCAGAAGCGTCTAGCACGTCTTCCTAAGGTGCGCACGTTCCTACAGGGGTTCTGTCATATTGTGCCCCCGTACAAGCGGCCGTTAGATCCATGGGATCTGAACAGAGTACTAGTTGCTCTGCAAAAGCCGCCCTTCGAGCCTCTAAAGGACGTTTCCTTTTCTCGCCTGTCACAGAAAGTGGCGTTTCTTGTTGCGATCACATCGCTTCGGCGAGTGTCTGAGCTGGCAGCTCTGTCATCCAAGGCTCCCTTCCTGGTGTTCCACCAGGACAAGGTAGTGCTGCGCCCCATTCCGGAGTTTCTCCCTAAGGTCGTATCCTCGTTTCATCTTAATCAGGATATATCCTTGCCTTCCTTTTGTCCTCAGCCGGTTCACCGGTATGAGAAAGACTTACGTTTGCTAGATCTGGTGAGAGCACTCAGAATCTATATTTCTCGCACGGCGCCTATCCGCCGTTCAGATGCACTTTTTGTCCTTGTCGCTGGCCAGCGCAAGGGGTCGCAGGCTTCTAAAGCCACCCTGGCTCGATGGATCAAAGAACCAATTCTGGAAGCCTACCGTTCTGCTGGGCTTCCGGTTCCTTCAGGGCTGAAAGCCCACTCAACCAGAGCTGTGGGTGCGTACTGGGCTTTGCGACACCAGGCTTCGGCTCAACAGGTGTGCCAGGCAGCTACCTGGTCGAGTCTGCACACTTTCACCAAACATTATCAGGTGCATACCTATGCTTCGGCGGATGCCAGCTTAGGTAGAAGAGTCCTGCAGGCGGCAGTGACATCCCCGTAGGGGAGGGCTGTTTTGCAGCTCTAACATGAGGTATCTCTTTACCCACCCAGGGACAGCTTTTGGACGTCCCAATCGTCTGGGTCTCCCAATAGAGCGCTGAAGAAGAAGGGAATTTTGTTACTTACCGTAAATTCCTTTTCTTCTAGCTCTTATTGGGAGACCCAGCACCCGCCCTGTTGTCCTTCGGGATTTTTTTGTTGTTTGCGGGTACACATGTTGTTCATGTTGAACGGTTTTTCAGTTCTCCGACGTTATTCGGAGTTAATTTGTTTAAACCAGTTATTGGCTTCCTCCTTCTTGCTTTGGCACTAAAACTGGAGAACCCGTGATACCACGGGGGGGTATAGCCAGAAGGGGAGGGGCCTTGCACTTTTTAGTGTAGTGCTTTGTGTGGCCTCCGGAGGGCAGTAGCTATACCCCAATCGTCTGGGTCTCCCAATAAGAGCTAGAAGAAAAGGAATTTACGGTAAGTAACAAAATTCCCTTCATTGGCTTTCCTCCTTCTTGCTTTTGCACTAAAACTGGTGAGCCAGTGATCCCACTGGGGGTGTATAGCCAGAAGGGGAGGGGCCTTACACTTTTTAGTGTAATTGCTTTGTGTGGCCTCCGGAGGCAGTGCTATACACCCCAATCGTCTGGGTCTCCCAATAAGAGCTAGAAGAAAAGGAATTTACGGTAAGTAACAAAATTCCCTTCTTTCCATTGGCTGGGAGAGTAGACATGTGACCTGAGCTAACATCAATAGGTCAGCTCAGGTCACTGCAGGGGATGAGGAGCGCTGCTGTCAGGAGGTTAGATGAGATCATTACCTGCTGTGATGATCTCCTGCCATCAGCGCTGTCACTGACGTCTATGCCGCGTTCTCAACAGTATCGCGAGAGCCCGTGACGTCACCGCTAGTGACAGTCTCGGGCCGCGGGCATAGACGGCAGTGACAGCGGTGACGTCAGGAGGCAGGAGATCGTCACAGCAGGTAATGATCTCATCTCACCTCCTGACAGCAGCGCTCGTCATCCCCGTGGCTGCACGCACTGCAGTGTGTCAGTGTCTGCCTGCGCTGCAGCCTAACAAGCTGCTGACACTGCGGGCAGACACTGACACACTGCAGGGTGGGCAGCCGCGGGGCCAGAATGGGACACAGACTGCACGGGCACCCGCCGGAGGTCACACGGAAGTGCTTCTGTGCGGCGTCCAGGGAGTGTGATGTGTGTGTTAAATCTGTTCCGCTTCTTCTTCTGTCATAATGACATCACTACCTGCAAAACCGAAGGCAGCGATGAGCATTACCGCAGGTAAACCGCGAAATACCGGGGGTATACCGCACATCATTTGGTACCTGCGGTATACCCCCGGTATTTCGCGATTACATTAGTGAATGGAGGGAAATACCGGTGGTATTCCGCAGGTAGCTGCGGAAAAGAAGTGACATGCACATTTTCTCAAGAAAGTCTACACAGAATTTCTTCGTCGCTCCATTGGGAGACCCAGACGATTGGGTGTATAGCTACTGCCTCCGGAGGCCACACAAAGCATTACACTAAAAAGTGTAAGGCCCCTCCCCTTCTGACTATACACCCCCAGTGGGATCACTGGCTCACCAGTTTTCTGCTTTGTGCGAAGGAGGTCAGACATCCACGCATAGCTCCACTGTTTAGTCAGCAGTAGCTGCTGACTATATCGGATGGAAGAAAAGAGGGCCCATATAGGGCCCCCAGCATGCTCCCTTCTCACCCCACTGGTGGTTTGTAAGGTTGAGGTACCTATTGCTGGTACGGCGGCTGGAGCCCACATGCTGCTTTCCTTCCACATCCCCCTGAGGGGCTCTGAGGAAGTGGGATCTTACCGGCCCCAAAGCCCTGAGGCTGGGCTCCATCCACAGACCCATTGAACCTGCTGGATACGGAGCTGGGTACCGTTCAGGGACATGGCCCTGCACCATTCAGGTACTCTGTGTCCCCGTACACACAGGCACAGCACACTCCAGACTTGCTGGGTGTGCTAGTGCGCCGGGGACAGTAAAGGGTTACAGTCACTACAGCCTAGCTGAGTGACTTTATGTATGGGGAACTACCGCGCCGGACGCTCCGGGAGCGGCGGCGCGGCTGGGACTTGTAGTGCGCCGGGGACTTAGCGCCGACCGCGCTTTTACTACGGCGGCGGCGCTTATAAATCCAGTCCCCGGCTTTTGCGGCCTAGCTCCGCTTCGTTCCCGCCCCCACCCTGTCAATCAGGGTAGGGGAGAGACGCTGTACAATCAGCAGCGCCGAGGGCTGGAGCCTTATTTACATGCTCCAGCCCTCTCACTGGACACTGTGGGACGCCGGTTTCCCGCTCTGACTTGGGGGCACGCCCACGGCCCGCCCCTACTCACACGAGCTGGAGAAGGACGCCGGCAGCCATTCCTGCAGTCCGAGCTGAGACATCGGACTCTGGGCAACCAGGCACAGGACTAGGGCGACCACACACCCGCTTATAGGCGGGCGGTAAGCGGCACATGAAGTGCTGACCCCACTAAATACCGCAGTTGTCCATTTGTATTTTTATGCTTACACTGCATAGGTCGCTATTTTTGGCTATATGCCCTCTTAGATGGCGACACATCAGCAGCAGGAAAGCAGGGGTGCTAAGGCACAGGCTTTCTATGCTGCTTGTATTGCATGTACTGAAGTGTTCATGTGTATTTATGCTTGAATGCTATACACTGCACTGTACAGTCGCTAGTCTGGGCTATTTTCGCCTAGAATGACTAGACTACAGCAGCAGAAAAGCAGGGGTGCTGAGGCACAGGTTTTTTCTATGCTGCTTGTATTGCAGGGGTTGCAGTGTTCATTGTACTTATGCTTGTATGCTATACATTGCACTGTATGGTCGATATTCTGGGCTATATTCCCCTAGATGGCTAGTCTACAGCAGCAGAAAAGCAGGGGTGCCAAGGCACAGGCTTTCTATGCTGCTTGTATTGCATGTGCTGCAGTGTTCATTGTACTTTATGCTTGTATGCTATACATTGCATTGTACGGTCGCCATTCTTAGCTCTATGTCCTAGATGGCTAGTCGGCAGCAGCATATAAGCAACACAGGCTTTCGATGCTGTTGTTACTGCATGTGATACTGTTCCACGGCACTGAACCCCATTGTGTGCAATGCTCCCCTGGAGCACTTGGTCAGCCGGGGTCTCTACTAGACGTGGCCAAAGGAACCACCTGTCAACCCTGTCCAAGGACAGGGATGGAGTTGCAATGGGATAGAGACTTGCAGTCCGGACAGGCCATGGGCAATCTGGATCATTGCTCCCTGGCCACCCTCATTGGGAATAAAATCGCTGCTCCGGGGGGGGGGGTCCCAGGAGGCTCTCTGTATGATGAGGCAGACGTAGCTCATCAGGACTTTGATCCTGACAACGCTCTCAATCCGGATACACCGGATGGTGACGCCATAAGGAATGATCCTATAGCGTCCATCAATGGAATGTTGGATCTTTCTCCCTCAGCTCCCCCAGTGGAGGAGTCAGCTTCACAGCAGGAGAAGTCCCATTTCAGTAGCTCAAACGTATATTGAGTATTTTTCTGGCCACGCTGACTTCAGAGAAGCAGTCCAGGAACACCACGCTTACCAGATAAGCGTTTTCTCCAAACGTATTAAGGAGACACGTTATCCTTTTCCCCCTGACGTGGTCAAGCGCGGGACCCAGGGTCCAAAGGTGGATCCTCCAATCTCCAGGCTTGCGGCTAGAGCTATAGTTGCAGTGGAGATGGGACTTCACTTAAAGATGCCAGACAGATGGACTCTGGTTGAAATCTGTCTATGAGGCTATCGGCGTGTCGGTTGCTCCGGCATTTACAGCCGTATGGGCACCCTAAGCTTTTCAGCTGTTCTTACACAGCTGGTCTTGAGCATATGTACATTTGTGCCGCAGGGGCGTCCGTAACCTCGCAATGTCTGCATTGCGACTTACCCTATTAATGCTGTCCTGGAAGGACAGTCGAGGTTTCGGTCCTTCCCAAGCTCGGGCAGGTCCCAATTGTCCTCGTCCAAAAGAGCTGAAAAGCCTCAGAGGGGCTCAGTTTCCGGGGGCTCAATCACGCCCAAGGAAGGCAGCCGGAGGAACCGCTACCAAGGCGGTCTCCTCATGACTCTCAGCTCTCTCATCTCTCCGCATCCGCGGTTGATGGCAGACTCGTTCGCCTTTGGCGACATTTAGCTGCCACAGGTCACAGACCGGTGGGTGAGGGACATTGTGCCCACGTGCACAGGACAGAGTTCTGTTCTCGTCCTCCGACTCGATTCTTCAGAACGTCCCCACCTCCCCACCGAGCCGATGCTCTTCTGCACGCAGAAGGAGTGGTAATCCCTGTTCCTCTTCAGGAACAAGACATGGTTTTCCTCCAATCTGGTTGTGGTGCCAAAAAAGGATGGCTCTTTCCGTTCCGTTCTGGACCTAAAACTGCTCAACAAGCACGTGGAGGCCAGGCGGTTCCGGATGAAACCCTCCGCTCCGTCATTGCCTCAATGTCTCAAGGATATTTCCTAGCATCAATAGACATCAAAGATGCTTATCTCCACGTGCCGATTGCTACAGAGCACCAATGTTTTCCACGTTTCGTGATGGGAGACGACCATCTTCAGTTCGTAGCTCTGCCATTCGGTCTGGCGACAACCCCACGGGTGTTCACCAAGGTCATGGCGGCAGTGGTAGCAGTCTTGCACTCACAGGGACACTCTGTGATCCCTTACTTGGACGATCTACTTGCAAGGCACCCTCTCAAGAGGCATGCCAACTCAGCCTGAATGTTGCGCTGGAGACTCTCCAGACGTTCGGGTGGATCATCGACTTCTCAAAGTCAAACCTGTCACCGACCCAATCACTAACGTATCTTGGCATGGAGTTTCATACCCTCTCAGCGCTAGTGAAGCTTCCGCTGGACAAGCAGCGGTCACTACAGACTGGGGTGCAGACTCTCCGTCAAGGTCAGTCGCACTCCTTAAGACGCCTCATGCACTTCCTCGGGAAGATGGTGGCGGCAATGGAGGCGGTTCCGTTTGCGCAGTTTCATCTGCGTCCTCTTATTGGGACATTCTCCGCCAATGGGACGGGAAGTCAACATCCCTGAACAGGAAAGTATCCTTTTCACAGAAGGACTCTCTGCAATGGTGGCTTCTTCCCACCTCATTATCACAGGGAAGATCCTTCCTACCACCGTCTTGGGCGGTAGTCACGACAGACGCGAGTCTGTCAGGGTGGGGAGCAGTTTTTCTCCACCACAGGGCTCAGGGTACGTGGACTCAGCAGGAGTCCACCCTTCAGATCCATGTTCTGGAAATCAGAGCAGTGTATCTTGCCCTACTAGCCTTCCAGCAGTGGCTGGAAGGAAAGCAGATCCGAATTCAGTCGGACAACTCCACAGCGGTGGCATACATCAATCACCAAGGGGGGACACGCAGTCGGCAAGCCTTCCAGGAAGTCCGGCGGATTCTGACGTGGGTGGAAGCCACGGCCTCCACCGTATCCGCAGTTCACATCCCCGGCGTAGAAAACTGGGAAGCAGACTTCCTCAGCCGCCAGGGCATGGACGCAGGGGAATGGTCCCTTCACCCGGACGTGTTTCAGGAAATCTGTAGCCGCTGGGGAAGGCCGGACGTCGACCTAATGGCGTCCAGGCACAACAACAAGGTCCCAACCTTCATAGCACGGTCTCGCGATCACGGAACTCTGGCGGCAGACGCCTTAGTGCAAGATTGGTCGCAGTTCCGGCTCCCTTATGTGTTTCCACCTCTGGCACTCTTGCCCAGAGTGCTACGCAAGATCAGATCCGACTGCAGCCGCGTCATACTCGTCGCCCCAGACTGGCCAAGGAGGGCGTGGTATCCGGATCTGTGGCATCTCACGGTCGGCCAACCGTCGGCACTACCAGACCGACCAGACTTACTGTCCCAAGGGCCGTTTTTCCATCGGAATTCTGCGGCCCTGAACCTGACTGTGTGGCCATTGAGTCCTGGATCCTAGGGTCTTCAGGATTATCCCAAGGGGTCGTTGCCACCATGAGACAGGCTAGGAAGCCCACGTCCGCTAAGATCTACCACAGAACGTGGAGGATATTCTTATCCTGGTGCTCTGCTCAGGGAGTGTCTCCCTGGCCTTTTGCATTGCCTACCTTTCTTTCTTTCCTGCAATCTGGGTTAGAAAAAGGTTTGTCGCTCGGCTCCCTTAAAGGGCAAGTCTCGGCGCTATCCATCTTTTTTCAAAAGCGTCTAGCACAACTTCCTAAGGTGCGCACGTTCCTGCAGGGGGTTTGTCATATTGTACCCCCGTACAAGCGGCCGTTAGATCCATGGGATCTGAACAGGGTACTAGTTGCCCTCCAGAAGACGCCCTTCGAGCCTCTGAGGGAGGTTTCACTTTCTAGACTATCACAGAAAGTGGCTTTTCTGGTAGCGATCACATCTCTTCGGAGAGTGTCTGAGCTAGCAGCGCTGTCATCCAAGGCTCCTTTCCTGGTCTTCCACCAGGACAAGGTAGTGCTGCGCCCCATTCAGGAGTTTCTCCCGAAGGTGGTATCCTCTTTTCATCTTAATCAGGATATCTCTTTGCCTTCTTTTTGTCCTCATGCAGTTCATCGGTATGAGAAGAATTTACATTTGTTAGATCTGGTGAGAGCACTCAGAATCTACATTTCCCGCACGGCGCCCCTGCGCCGCTCGGATGCACTCTTTGTCCTTGTCGCTGGTAAGCGCAAAGGGTCGCAGGCTTCCAAAGCCACCCTGGCTCGATGGATCAAAGAACCAATTCTTGAAGCCTACCGTTCTGCTGGGCTTCCGGTTCCATCAGGGCTGAAGGCCCATTCTACCAGAGCCGTGGGTGCGTCCTGGGCATTGCGACACCAGGCTACGGCTCAACAGGTGTGCCAGGCGGCTACCTGGTCGAGTCTGCACACCTTCACCAAACATTATCAGGTGCATACCTATGCTTCGGCAGACGCCAGCCTAGGTAGAAGAGTCCTGCAGGCGGCAGTTGCCTCCCCGTAGGGGAGGGCTGTCTTCGCAGCTCTAACATAAGGTATTTCTTTACCCACCCAGGGACAGCTTTTGGACGTCCCAATCGTCTGGGTCTCCCAATGGAGCGACGAAGAAGGGAATTTTGTTACTTACCGTAAATTCCTTTTCTTCTAGCTCCTATTGGGAGACCCAGCACCCGCCCTGTTGTCCTTCGGGATTTTTGGGTTTTTTCGGGTACACATGTTGTTCATGTTGAACGGTTTTTCAGTTCTCCGATGTTACTCGGAGTGAATTTGTTTAACCAAGTTATTGGCTTTCCTCCTCCTTGCTTTTGCACTAAAACTGGTGAGCCAGTGATCCCACTGGGGGTGTATAGTCAGAAGGGGAGGGGCCTTACACTTTTTAGTGTAATGCTTTGTGTGGCCTCCGGAGGCAGTAGCTATACACCCAATCGTCTGGGTCTCCCAATAGGAGCTAGAAGAAAAGGAATTTACGGTAAGTAACAAAATTCCCTTCTTTTTTGAGAAAAAAACGCAGCATGCGCACAACTATTTTTTTTCCCATATGTTTTGCTGGGAAATGTCTGCAGAAAGATTTCAAACATTTCTCAAGAAATTTCTGCAGCAAAACCGCAGGTAAAACCACAGGTAAAACTGCCTAGTGCGCACATAGTCTTATAGTACATACATTCTTACAGGAAAGAAAAACAAAAAGCCAGCACTAAATGTGCACTCCAGCAATAAAAATTCCAAACTGTACTTATAAAAATTTCTTTGTCGCTCCATTGGGAGACCCAGACAATTGGGTGTATAGCTTCTGCCTCCGGAGGCCACACAAAGTATAACACTTAAAAGTGTACACCCCTCCCCTCTGCCTATACACCCCCCCGTGCATCACGGGCTCCTCAGTTTTTATGCTTTGTGTTGAAGGAGGCACACATGCACGCAAGCTCCACAATTTAGTCAGCAGCAGCTGCTGACTATATCGGATGGAAGAAAAGAGGGCCCATAACAGGGCCCCCGGCATGCTCCCTTCTCACCCCACTCTGGTCGGCGGTGCTGTAAGGTTGAGGTACCCATTGCGGGTACAAAGGCTGGAGCCACATGCTGTTTTCCTTCCCCATCCCTTAGGGGCTCTGGGTGAAGTGGGATCCTAACCGGTCACCAGGCACTGGGACCGTGCTCCCTCCGCAGCCCCTGAGGGAATCTGCTGGATAGGAGACCGGGTATCGTCAGGGACAGGCCCTGCTCCTCTGAGGTACTCTGTGTCCCCTTGGGGACGGCGCATAGAGCGCCTGTGTAACGGACGCTGCAGCACCTGCCGGGTGTTTTGCGTCGCCGGGACTACCGCGCCGACCGCGCTTGTTTGCCGGCCGCGCTAATAAATTTAGTCCCCGGCTTTTGCGGCCTAGTACCGCAAACTCCCGCCCCCGGGCCTGCCAGTCAGGGGTGAGGGCGGGACGCTAGACTGCATGTCAGCGGTGAGGGCTGGAGCATACTGAGGTATCCTCCTCCCCCCTCACTGAGCACTGCGGGGCACCAGATTCCCGCACTTTCTGAGGCACGCCCACTGCTCCCTCCTCCTCTCAGAACGCTGGCAGCCATTCCTATCAGCACTTCTGACGCTGGAGAACTTCAGAGGGGAGACAACACCGAGCTCCACAGCTCTGGGAGGCCCAGACAGGGAATCTGGTGGTCACACAACCGCTGAGGGCGGTCGGTAAGCCGCACCTGTTACTAGGTGCTGGCCCCCCTGGGTGCCGAAGTGTTATATTTATATGCTTATATTGTATACATTTACTCTGTACGGCCGCACTATTTGCTTTTGGCTATATACCCTCACTGATTGCTCTAAGAGGAGACAACAGCATGTCGTCCGCAAAAAGCAAGGGTGCCAAGGCACAGGCTTATTTTGCATCCTGTACCTCATGTGCGGCTATGCTCCCTGCAGGTTCCACCTACCCTCATTGTGTGCAATGCTCGGCCCCTGTGACACTCACTCAGCCGGAGCCTCAGCCACTGGTGGGACCCTCGGCCCCGGTGGAACCACCTGCTGCCACTGTCCAGGTGACAGGGACAGAGTTTGCAGTATTTGCTGACAAACTGTCTGAGTCTATGGATAAATGGTCTGCTAAGATACTAGAAGCTTTGCAGTCCAGACCGGTAACACAGGCCCCGGGCACTGTTGAATCATTGCCCCCAGGCCCCCCTCGGTTGGAGCAGCAAAGTGCTCCTGGGGCGACTCATAGGTCCCACGGTGAGGACTCCGACACGGACCGCAGTCCCAGACCGGCTAAGCGGGCTCGCTGGGAGCTTCCCTCGACTTTATCACACTGCTCAGGGTCTCAGCAGGAGGACTCTCTGGAGGATGAAGCGGAGGTGGCAGATCAGGGCTCTGATCCTGACGCCGCTCTCAACCTTGATACACCTGAAGGGGGACGCCATAGTAAACGACCTTATAGCGTCCATCAATCAGGTGTTAGAACTTTCTCCTCCAACTCCTCCGATTGAGGAGTCAGCTTCTCAGCAGGAGAAATTCCAATTTAGGTTTCCCAAACGTACACGGAGTGCGTTTCTTGATCACTCCAACTTCAGAGATACAGTCCAGAAACACCGAGCTTTTCCGGATAAGCGCTTTACTAAGCGCCTTAATGACACACGTTATCCCTTCCCCCCCCTGACGTAGTCAAGGGTTGGGCTCAGTGTCCCAAGGTGGATCCTCCAGTCTCTAGACTGGCGGCTAGCTCCATAGTTGCAGTGGCAGATGGTTCATCACTCAAGGATGCCACTGACAGGCAGAGCTCCTGATGAAATCCATCTATGAAGCTATAGGCGCTTCTTCTTCGGCGCTCTATTGGGAGACCCAGACGATTGGGTGTATAGCACTGCCTCCGGAGGCCACACAAAGCAATTACACTAAAAAGTGTAAGGCCCCTCCCCTTCTGGCTATACACCCCCAGTGGGATCACTGGCTCACCAGTTTTCTGCTTTGTGCGAAGGAGGTCAGACATCCACGCATAGCTCCACTGTTTGTAGTCAGCAGTAGCTGCTGGCTCTATCGGATGGAAGAAAAGAGGGCCCATATAGGGCCCCCAGCATGCTCCCTTCTCACCCGTGATGGTGCTTGTAAGGTTGAGGTACCTATTGCTGGTACGGAGGCTGGAGCCCACATGCTGTTTTCCTTCCACATCCCCCTGAGGGGCTCTGTGGAAGTGGGATCCTGCCGGCCCCCAAGCCCTGGGGCCGGGCTCCATCCACAGACCCATAGAACCTGCTGGATTGGGAGCGGGAGTGCCGTTCAGGGACATGGCCCTGCAACTTCAGGTACTCTGTGTCCCCGGCAGGCACGGACACTCTCAGGGCTTGCTGAGCGTTGTAGTGCGCCGGGGACAGTGGCGCTGTACGCTGGGGGTTAGGTCACTGCAGCTTTGCTGAGTGACGTTGTGTGTTGGGAACTACTGCGCCGACCGCTCCTGGAGCGGCGGCGCAGCTGCGACTTGTAGTGCGCCGGGGGCTTGGCGCCGACCGCGCTTGTACGGCGGCGGCGTTTTTAACTTTAGCCCCCGGCTTCTGCGGCCTAGCGCCGCTTCGTTCCCGCCCCCACCCTGTCAATCAGGGTAGGGGAGAGACGCTGCTCAATGGCTGCGCCGAGGGCTGGAGCCTTATTTACATGCTCCAGCCCTCTCACTAGGCACAAGGGGAAGCAGACTTCCCGCTCTTCGTCGGTGTACGCCCAGGGCCCGCCCCCCCTCTCCACAAGGACGCCGGCAGCCATTACACATGCGATCTGGCTGGAAGGAGGCAGCAGGCTCTGGGAGACCCAGACTAGAGGGATTTCTGGCGACCACACACCGCTCCTCAGCGGGTGGTAAGCTGCACAGTAGTGCAGGCCCCACTAGTGCCTCAGTGATATATTAGTGTACTTCTTTATTGGTACCATATATATATATATATATATTTTTATATAGTGCACTGTAAGGTCGCTTCTGGCTGGACACTCTGTACTGCTCTGAGGACGCAGCAACATGTCATCCGCAAAACGCAAGGCTGCCAAGGCACGGGCTGTGTACACTGTTTGTACTGCATGTGGGGCTAATCTACCAGCAGGCTCCAATGATTCACATTGTGTGCAATGTTCAGTCCCAGTGGCACTTCGCCAGCCAGAGCCTATTGTGGTGGTAGCCCAGGCAGAGACGCCTGTGAACCCTGCCCCGGTGACGGGGACAGACTTTGCAGTGTTTGCTGATAAAATGTCTGAGGCTATGACAAGGATCCTGGAGACCTTGCAGGCCAGGCCAGTTCCTCAGACTATGGACACTGCTGTGGCTATGCTCACTGGTCCCCCTCAGTTGGAACTAATCCGTACTTCAAGGGGGTCTCAAGCATCACAGGCTGAAGTCTCTGACTCAGATGACAGTCCCAGGCAGCCTAAGCGTGCTCGCTGGGAAAGACCCTCGACGTCATCACACTGCTCAGGGTCTCAGCGAGAAGAGTCTCTCTGTGATGAGACTGAGGACGGTGATCAGGAGTCTAATCCTGAGGCCCCTCTCAATCTGGATGCCCCTGATGGTGACGCCATGGTTAATGACCTTATATCGGCGATTAATAGGCTGTTGGATATTTCTCCCCCAGCCCCTTCTGCAGAGGAGGCAGCTGCACAGCAGGAGAAGTTCCATTTCCTGTATCCCAAGCGTAAATTAAGTGCTTTTTTGGACCACTCTGACTTCAGAGAATCAATCCAAAAGCACGACGCTCATCCAGACAAGCGTTTCTCTAAACGTTCTAAGGATACCCGTTATCCTTTTCCCCCTGAAGTGGCCAAACGCTGGACCCAGTGCCCAAAGGTGGATCCCCCAATTTCCAAGCTGGCGGCTAGATCCATAGTCGCAGTAGAAGATGGCGCTTCACTTAAAGATGCCAATGACAGACAGATGGACCTTTGGTTGAAATCTGTCTATGAAGCTATCGGCGCGTCGTTTGCTCCAGCATTTGCGGCCGTGTGGGCACTACAGGCTATTTCAGCGGGTTTAGCACAGGTGGATGCTATCATGCATCCAGCAGTGCCACAGGTGGCGTCCCTAACTTCGCAAATGTCTGCGTTTGCGACCTATGCTATCAATGCTGTCCTAGAGTCTACGAGCCGTACCTCTATGGCGGCCGCCAATTCTGTGGTTTTGCGCAGAGCCTTATGGTTAAAGGACTGGAAAGCAGATGCTGGTTCCAAAAAATGCTTAACCAGCTTGCCATTATCTAGAGACAGACTGTTTGGTGAGCCATTGGCTGAAATCATAAAACAGTCCAAGGGTAAGGACTCTTCCTTACCACAGCCCAGAGCAAGTAAACCTCAACAGAAAAAGTGGCAGTCGAGGTTTCGGTCCTTTCGAGGCTCGGGCAAGCCCCAATTCTCCTCGTCCAAAGGGACTCAGAAAGGACAAGGGAGCTCAGATTCCTGGCGGGCTCACTCACGCCCCAGGAAAGCAAATGGAGGAACCGCTTCCAAGGCGGCTGCCTCATGACTTTCGGCCTCCTCCCTCCGCATCCTCGGTCGGTGGCAGGCTCTCCCGCTTTTGCGACATTTGGCTGTCACAGGTCAAGGACCGGTGGGTAACAGACATTTTGTCTCGCGGGTACAGAATCGAGTTCAGTTCTCGGCCTCCACTTCGGTTCTTCAGAACCTCCCCACACCCCAACCGAGCAGATGCCCTGCTGCAGGCGGTGGACTCTCTAAGAGCAGAAGGAGTCGTGATCCCTGTCCCCCCTCTGGAACGGGGCCGAGGATTTTACTCCAACCTCTTTGTGGTTCCAAAAAAGGACGGCTCCTTCCGTCCCGTTCTGGACCTAAAACTGCTCAACAAGCATGTGAACGCCAGGCGGTTCCGGATGGAATCCCTCCGCTCAGTCATTGCCTCAATGTCCCAAGGAGATTTCCTAGCGTCAATAGACATCAAAGATGCTTATCTTCACGTGCCGATTGCTACGGAGCACCAACGCTTTCTGCGCTTCGTGATAGGAGACGAACATCTTCAGTTCGTGGCTCTGCCATTTGGTCTGGCGACAGCCCCCCGGGTGTTCACCAAGATCATGGCAGCAGTGGTAGCAGTCTTGCACTCTCACGGACACTCTGTGATCCCTTACTTGGACGATCTACTGGTCAAGGCACCCTCTCAGGAGGCATGCCAACTCAGCCTGAATTTTGCACTGGAGACTCTCCAGGCGTTCGGGTGGATCATCAACTTCCCAAAGTCAAATCTGTCACCGACCCAATCACTAACGTATCTTGGCATGGAGTTTCATACTCTCTCAGCGATAGTGAAGCTTCCGCTGAGCAAGCAGAGGTCACTACAGACGGGGGTGCAGGCTCTCCTTCAGAGTCAGTCGCACTCCTTAAGACGCCTCATGCACTTCCTCGGGAAGATGGTGGCGGCAATGGAGGCGGTTCCGTTTGCGCAGTTTCATCTGCGTCCACTTCAATGGGACATTCTCCGCCAATGGGACGGGAAGTCAAAATCCCTGGACAGGAAAGTCTCCCTTTCCCAGACGGCCAAGGACTCTCTGCAGTGGTGGCTTCTTCCCACCTCATTATCACAGGGAAGATCCTTCCTACCACCGTCCTGGGCGGTGGTCACGACAGACGCGAGTCTGTCAGGGTGGGGAGCAGTGTTTCTTCACCACAGGGCTCAGGGTACGTGGACTCAGCAGGAGTCCAGCCTTCAGATCAATGTTCTGGAAATCAGAGCGGTGTTTCTTGCCCTGCTAGCCTTCCAGCAGTGGCTGGAAGGGAAGCAGATCCGAATTCAATCGGACAACTCCACAGCGGTGGCATACATCAATCACCAGGGCGGGACTCGCAGTCGGCAAGCCTTCCAGGAAGTCCGGCGCATTATGATGTGGGTGGAAGCCACGGCCTCCACCATATCCGCAGTTCACATCCCCGGCGTAGAAAACTGGGAAGCAGACTTCCTCAGTCGCCAGGGCATGGACGCAGGGGAATGGTCCCTTCACCCGGACGTGTTTCAGGAAATCTGTCGCCGATGGGGAAGGCCGGACGTCGATCTAATGGCGTCTCGGCACAACAACAAGGTCCCAACCTTCATGGCACGGTCTCGCGATCAAAGAGCTCTAGCAGCAGACGCCCTAGTGCAAGATTGGTCGCAGTTCCGGCTCCCTTATGTGTTTCCACCTCTGGCACTCTTGCCCAGAGTGCTACGCAAGATCAGATCCGACTGCAGCCGCGTCATACTCGTCGCTCCAGACTGGCCGAGGAGGGCGTGGTATCCAGATCTGTGGCATCTCACGGTCGGCCAACCGTGGGCGCTGCCAGACCGACCAGACTTACTGTCCCAAGGGCCGTTTTTCCATCGGAATTCTGCGGCCCTCAACCTGACTGCGTGGCCATTGAGTCCTGGATCCTAGAGTCTTCAGGCTTATCCCAAGGGGTCGTTGCCACCATGAGACAGGCTAGGAAGCCCACGTCTGCTAAGATCTACCACAGAACGTGGAGGATATTCTTATCCTGGTGCTCTGCTCAGGGAGTGTCTCCCTGGCCATTTGCATTACCTATCCTTCTTTCTTTCCTCCAATCTGGGTTAGAAAAAGGTTTGTCGCTCGGCTCCCTTAAAGGGCAAGTCTCGGCGCTATCCGTCTTTTTTCAGAAGCGTCTAGCACGACTTTCCAAGGTGCGCACGTTCCTGCAGGGGGTTTGTCATATCGTACCCCCGTACAAGCGACCGTTAGATCCATGGGATCTGAACAGGGTACTAGTTGCCCTCCAGAAGCCGCCCTTCGAGCCTCTGAGGGAGGTTTCACTTTCTAGGCTATCACAGAAAGTGGTTTTTCTGGTAGCGATCACATCTCTTCGGAGAGTGTCTGAGCTGGCAGCGCTGACATCCAAGGCCCCCTTCCTGGTCTTCCACCAGGACAAGGTAGTGCTGCGCCCCATTCAGGAGTTTCTCCCGAAGGTGGTATCCTCTTTTCATCTTAATCAGGATATCTCTTTGCCTTCGTTTTGTCCTCATGCAGTTCATCGGTATGAGAAGGATTTACATTTGTTAGATCTGGTGAGAGCACTCAGAATCTACATTTCCCGCACAGCGCCCCTGCGCCGTTCGGATGCACTCTTTGTCCTTGTCGCTGGTAAGCGCAAGGGGTCGCAGGCTTCTAAGGCCACCCTGGCTCGATGGATCAAAGAACCAATTCTTGAAGCCTACCGTTCTGCGGGGCTTCAGGTTCCGTCAGGGCTAAAGGCCCATTCTACCAGAGCCGTGGGTGCGTCCTGGGCATTGCGACACCAGGCTACGGCTCAACAGGTGTGCCAGGCAGCTACCTGGTCGAGTCTGCACACTTTCACCAAACATTATCAGGTGCATACCTATGCTTCGGCGGACGCCAGCCTAGGTAGAAGAGTCCTGCAGGCGGCAGTTGCCTCCCCGTAGGGGAGGGCTGTCTTGCAGCTCTAACATGAGGTATTTCTTTACCCACCCAGGGACAGCTTTTGGACGTCCCAATCGTCTGGGTCTCCCAATAGAGCGCCGAAGAAGAAGGGAATTTTGTTACTTACCGTAAATTCCTTTTCTTCTAGCTCTTATTGGGAGACCCAGCACCCGCCCTGTTGTCCTTCGGGATTTTTGGTTTGTTTGCGGGTACACATGTTGTTCATGTTGAACGGTTTTCAGTTCTCCGATGTTTCTCGGAGTGAATTTGTTTAAACCAGTTATTGGCTTTCCTCCTTCTTGCTTTTGCACTAAAACTGGTGAGCCAGTGATCCCACTGGGGGTGTATAGCCAGAAGGGGAGGGGCCTTATACTTTTTAGTGTAATTGCTTTGTGTGGCCTCCGGAGGCAGTGCTATACACCCAATCGTCTGGGTCTCCCAATAAGAGCTAGAAGAAAAGGAATTTACGGTAAGTAACAAAATTCCCTTCTTTTGCTCCGGCATTCGCAGCCGTATGGGCACTCCAAGCTATCTCAGCTTGTCAGTCTGAGATTAATGCAGTCACACGTGCCTCTACTCCGCACGTTGTGTCTTTAACCTCTCAGGCGTCGGCTTTTGCGTCCTACGCCATGAATGCTGTCCTGGACTCTGCGAGCCGTACGGCGGTAGCATCTGCTAATTCAGTGGCAGTCCGCAGGGCCATGTGGCTACGTGAATGGAAGGCAGACTCTGCTTCCAAAAAGTTCTTAACCGGTTTGCCATTTTCTGGCGACCGCCTGTTTGGCGAGCAATTGGATGAAATCATTAAACAATCCAAGGGAAAGGACTCGTCCTTACCCCAGTCCAAACCAAACAGACCTCAACAACGGAAGGTACAATCGAGGTTTCGGTCCTTTCGGCCCTCAGCCAGGTCTCAATTCTCCTTGTCCAACAGGCCACAGAAGGGTCGGAGGAACTCTGATTCATGGCGGTCTAAGTCATGTCCTAAAAAGACCGCCGGAGGAACTGCTCCCAAAGCGGCCTCCTCATGACTTTCGGCCTCCCCAAACCGCATCCTCGGTCGGTGGCAGGCTCTCCCGCTTTTGCGGCGCCTGGTTGCCACATGTCCAAGACCGATGGGTGAGAGACATTCTGTCTCACGGTTACAGGATAGAGTTCAGCTCTCGTCCTCCGACTCGTTTCTTCAGAACATCTCCGCCCCCCCGAGCGAGCCGATGCTCTTCTTCAGGCGGTGAACACTCTGAAGGCAGAAGGAGTGGTGATCCCTGTTCCCCTTCTGTTACGGTTGCTGCGAGCACTGGAGACTATGTCCAGATTTCTTGCTACTGCACATGTGCGAGCGCTGGAGACTAAGTCCAGATTTCTTGCTACTGCACATGTGCGAGCGCTGGAGACTAAGTCCAGATTTCTTGCCATTGCACATGTGCGGGTGACATCATCGCTGACACGAGGTCACATGTCTCTGACACCTTCTATGCCGATTGGTCGCTGGTCATGTGCTTGTGACGCCTTGCTCGGTGATAGGCCAGCATGACGTCACTCCTGTCGTTCTGGCAGCGGATTGGCTCTGGTGTCCTCCATCTTGGATGAGGCACAGAGTCTATATAAGACCCTGACACACGCCGCATGGTGCTCAGTCCTCTTGGTTCATGCATGAGAGTAGACGCTCTGTGCACGTTCCTCTAGGCATCTCTCTGTCTATGCTAGGTGAGCGCTACCGGCAGGGTAGCGTTCTTATACCTTACAGCTTCGGCTGCTGTCCGTATCCTTACCTCTTAGGGGAGCGGACATAGGCAGGTGCCTGAGGCACATGGTCTGGCTGGGCCTTGTGATTCGACTCGTAGGTGGACGTTGCCGCTAGGGTAACGTTCCTTATACTGCGTCTGGCAGTTGTTCGTATCCTCGCACACTAGGGGAGCGAACAGAGGTAGGAGCTTTGTGCGGCTTACGCTGCTGTTCGTCTCTTTTGCACCACTAGAAGAGCGGACCTAGGCAGGTGCCATATCTAGTGGTTCGTTTCCTCGCACACTAGTGGAGCGAACGCAGGTAGGAGCTTTGTGCGGCTTACGCTGCTGTTCGTCTCTTTTGCACCACTAGAAGAGCGGACCTAGGTAGGTGCCATTTCGCACACATTGCCTTTGTCTCTGTGATTATTAACAGAGATCATTCCACACACCCTCCAAGTAAGGGAGGAATTGCTTTACTTACTTATTATATCCTTCTGTGAGTTAACAGAGGTATTGCACTCTGCCATAGTCTGCAGCAGAGTCTCTGCACGGTGGACCCTGACTGTCTGATATCTCTTTGGTTTTTATAATCAGACAGCCCCCGTAACATTAGGACTGAGCCAAGGGTCTGGCAGTTATGGCAGAATATCAGCAGTTACATCGTTACATACAAGTACTTGAGTCACGGCTCAAGAGTATAGAGGATAAACCTCAGACCATGGTGACATCTGCACATGATCCTCGACTTGCTCTGCCAAACAGATATTCTGGCGATGCCAGATCATGTCGTGGTTTCATTAGTCAGTGTCAGATACACCTAGAGGTCAACTCTTCTCGCTTCTCTACGGAGAGGTCCAGAGTAGGCTTTATCATCTCCTTACTTCAGGACAAAGCCTTAGAATGGGCGACTCCCTTATGGGAGCGCTCTGATGTGGTTACTCTGAGACATCAAGACTTTCTTGATGCTCTTAAGGCGGTATTCATGGGTCCGCAGGTTACCCATGATGCGGCCCTGAGACTGTTAGATCTATCTCAGGGTTCGTTATCCACTAGTTCTTATGCCATTGCTTTTAGAACTCTGGTGGCAGAACTAGATTGGCCAGAGAAGGTGTTGATTCCTATCTTCTGGAGAGGGTTGGCAGGCTATGTCAAGGATGCTCTTGCTACTCGTGAGGTCCCTGCTTCTCTGGAGGACTTGATCACAGTAGCAACGAGGATCGATGTACGCCATAAGGAACGTAGACTCGAGGTCTCTTCCTCACGCCCTAAGCATCGGGCTATTCCAGTTGTTGAGGGTCCACTACCATCTTCCTCAGCATCTGAAACATCTCCCACTCCTATGGAGTTAGGTCATACGTTCTCCAGACTACGCAAGTCTGGTCCTCCTATATGTTACGTATGTCGTCAGGCTGGGCACTATGCCAACAAGTGTCCTAGTCGTCAGGGAAACTCCCTGGCCTAGTAACCATTAGAGGGGGGTTACTAGAGATGTCTTCTGCACCCTCTAAGTGTTGTATCCCAGGTCAGCTCTCGTTATCTGAGAATACATGGCCTATTATGGCTTTTGTGGATTCCGGAGCTGACGGGACTTTTGTGTCCTCAGGATTTGTAAAGGGACACAATATTCCCTCTATCATGTTAGAGGCGCCTATTCCTGTCCGTGTTGTTAATGGAACTATGTTGTCTGACTCCATTACATTGAGGACAGTTCCCTTGCGCCTTTCCCTGTCTCAGGGTCACATAGAGGAGATTTCTTTTCTTGTTTTGCCTGAGGGTATAGACGACGTCCTTCTGGGTCTTCCATGGCTTCGGACTCATGCTCCTCACATTGACTGGGAGTCTGACAGCATTATTAGTTGGGGTTCGAAATGTCAGTCCCGATGTCTTCCCTTACCACCTAAGGTCGTTGCGGTTGCATCAACTGATCTCTCTCCCATACCTACACCCTATTTGGATTTCGCTGACGTGTTCTCCAAACAGGGTGCTGAGGTTCTTCCACCCCATAGGCCGTATGACTGTGCCATAGACCTTATCCCAGGTTCGGTTCCACCTAAAGGCAGGGTTTACCCCCTGTCGATACCTGAGTCGGAGGCCATGTCGACCTATATAAGAGAGAGTTTAGAGAAGGGGTTCATTCGTAAGTCTGTCTCTCCCGCGGGAGCTGGGTTTTTCTTTGTTCGGAAGAAAGAGGGTGATTTGCGTCCCTGCATAGATTACAGGGGTCTCAACGCAATCACAATAAAGAACAAATACCCATTACCTTTAATTTCGGAGCTCTTTGACAGACTGAGAGGAGCTCAAGTTTTTACGAAGTTGGATCTGCGGGGTGCGTATAACTTGGTACGAATTCGAAAGGGTGACGAATGGAAGACCGCTTTTAACACCCGAGACGGTCACTATGAATACCTCGTCATGCCTTTTGGGTTATGTAATGCACCCGCAGTATTTCAGGACTTCGTAAACGATGTGTTCAGGGATTTACTGTTATCCTCAGTAGTGGTGTATCTGGACGACATCCTGATTTTTTCTCCTGATCTGGAGACTCATCGTCAGGATGTCGTTCGTGTCCTTTCCCGTTTAAGGGAGCACTCATTGTTTGCTAAACTCGAGAAATGTGTATTCGAGCAGTCCTCATTGCCTTTTTTGGGTTACATTATCTCACAAGAGGGCCTGGCCATGGATCCTGCGAAGCTCTCTGCTGTCCTGCAATGGTCCGAACCTCATTCCTTGAAGGCGGTGCAACGCTTCTTAGGATTCATAAATTATTACAGGCAGTTCATACCCCATTTTTCTACTTTGGTGGCCCCTTTGGTGGCCTTGACTAAGAAAGGTGCTAATCCCAAAGCCTGGTCTACTGAGACATCTCAGGCTTTTGAGGCAGCAAAAAGACACTTTTCAACTGCTCCCGTTCTTCAAAGACCCGATGAGAGTAAGCCCTTCCTCTTAGAGGTTGATGCCTCTTCAGTGGGTGCTGGTGCGGTCTTGTATCAAAAGAACGGTGCAGGTAGAAAAAGGCCGTGTTTCTTCTTTGCTAAAACCTTTTCACCGGCAGAGAGAAACTATACCATTGGGGATAGGGAACTGCTCGCCTTGAGATTAGCCTTGGAGGAGTGGCGTCACTTGCTGGAAGGAGCGAAACATCCTTTCCAGGTCTATACAGACCATAAGAATCTGACGTACTTACAAACCGCTCAGCGTCTGAATCCTCGCCAAGCCCGCTGGTCCTTGTTTTTCTCCCGCTTTCACTTCTCCATCAACTATCTGTCTGGGAGTAAGAATAACAAGGCAGACGCCCTGTCTCGCTCTATGCTTTCTACCCAGGAAGAGATTGACGAACCTCGTCTTATCCTTCCCTCCAGGGTTTTTCATACGCTCTCTCCTGTGACGTTAGACCAAATCCCACCGGGCAAGACCTTTGTTCCGCCTGATCAACAGAATGATATACTGTCATGGGCCCACACCTCAAAGGTGGGTGGGCATTTTGGTATTAGGCGGACACGAGAGTTACTGGAGAGGTGGTATTGGTGGCCACACTTAGCCAGCCACGTCAAGAGATATGTCGGTTCCTGCTACTCGTGTGCTCGCAACCGTCCATTACGGCAGAGACCGGCTGGGCTCTTGCATCCTTTACCAGTGCCAGATAGACCATGGGAGGTGGTAGGCATGGACTTTGTGGGTGATCTTCCATGTTCACAGGGACATAGATTTGTGTGGGTCATTACGGACCATTTCTCCCGGATGGTTCATCTCGTACCGTTATCGAGAATCCCATCTTCCAGGGTACTAGCCAAACTATTCCTCAAGCATGTCTTTAGGCTTCACGGGATGCCAGATCGTATCATTTGTGATAGAGGCCCGCAATTTACTTCCCGTTTCTGGCGAGATCTTTGTAGCCTTCTGCAAATTGAGTTGAATCTCTCTTCGGCATACCATCCGGAGACCAATGGTTTGGTTGAACGTACCAATCAATCTATGATTATATACCTTCAACACTTTGTTGCTGAGAATCACGATAACTGGTCCTCCCTTCTACCCTGGGCAGAATTTGCCCTTAACAATTCGCTGGCTGAGGCCACTGGGCAGACACCGTTCGTACTCAATAATGGGCAACACCCTAGGGTACCGGTACCGTTTCCCGCTGCTGCACCTCCTCCTCTTGTGGCCGACTGGGCAACTAATGCCAGAGAGGTTTGGGATCGGACTCAAGAGTCGATCCAAGCAGCTAAGGACCGTATGAAGACTGTGTCCGATCGGTTTCGTCGCCCGGCTCCTGTCTTTTCTCCAGGGGACTTTGTGTGGCTCTCTGCAAAACATGTGAGACTTAGAGTGAGCTCTGTCAAATTTGCTCCTCGCTTCCTGGGTCCTTATGAGGTTCTTCGACAGGTAAATCCTGTAGTCTACCAATTGAAGTTACCTGTCCATCTTAGGATTCATGACAAATTCCATGTCTCACTGCTAAAGCCGGCTATTTTACCTCACGCTCGTGAAGTGCACTCTCCTGCCTCTGATTCCTCTCGCTCTAGCTATGAGGTACGAGCCATAGTTGGTTCTAAGATGGTTAGAGGGCGCAGGTTCTTCTTGATAGATTGGGAGGGCTATGGCCCGGAACATCGCTCTTGGGAGCCTGAGGAGGCTGTCCATGCTCCCGACTTAGTTGCCGATTAACTGCGTCGCCGGGAGGGGGGCCCTTGAGGGGGAGGTACTGTTACGGTTGCTGCGAGCACTGGAGACTATGTCCAGATTTCTTGCTACTGCACATGTGCGAGCGCTGGAGACTAAGTCCAGATTTCTTGCTACTGCACATGTGCGAGCGCTGGAGACTAAGTCCAGATTTCTTGCCATTGCACATGTGCGGGTGACATCATCGCTGACACGAGGTCACATGTCTCTGACACCTTCTATGCCGATTGGTCGCTGGTCATGTGCTTGTGACGCCTTGCTCGGTGATAGGCCAGCATGACGTCACTCCTGTCGTTCTGGCAGCGGATTGGCTTTGGTGTCCTCCATCTTGGATGAGGCACAGAGTCTATATAAGACCCTGACACACGCCGCATGGTGCTCAGTCCTCTTGGTTCATGCATGAGAGTAGACGCTCTGTGCACGTTCCTCTAGGCATCTCTCTGTCTATGCTAGGTGAGCGCTACCGGCAGGGTAGCGTTCTTATACCTTACAGCTTCGGCTGCTGTCCGTATCCTTACCTCTTAGGGGAGCGGACATAGGCAGGTGCCTGAGGCACATGGTCTGGCTGGGCCTTGTGATTCGACTCGTAGGTGGACGTTGCCGCTAGGGTAACGTTCCTTATACTGCGTCTGGCAGTTGTTCGTATCCTCGCACACTAGGGGAGCGAACAGAGGTAGGAGCTTTGTGCGGCTTACGCTGCTGTTCGTCTCTTTTGCACCACTAGAAGAGCGGACCTAGGTAGGTGCCATTTCGCACACATTGCCTTTGTCTCTGTGATTATTAACAGAGATCATTCCACACACCCTCCAAGTAAGGGAGGAATTGCTTTACTTACTTATTATATCCTTCTGTGAGTTAACAGAGGTATTGCACTCTGCCATAGTCTGCAGCAGAGTCTCTGCACGGTGGACCCTGACTGTCTGATATCTCTTTGGTTTTTATAATCAGACAGCCCCCGTAACACCTTCAGCAATGGGGTCACGGTTTTTACTCCAACTTGTTTGTGGTGCCAAAAAAGGACGGATCTTTCCGTCCCGTTCTGGACCTCAAACTGCTCAACAGACACGTGAAAACCAGGCGGTTCCGGATGGAATCTCTCCGCTCCGTCATCGCCTCGATGTCCCAAGGAGACTTCCTAGCATCAATCAACATCAGGGATGCTTATCTCCACGTGCCGATTGCACCAGAGCATCAGCGCTTCCTGCGTTTCGCCATCGGGGACGAACACCTTCAGTTCGTGGCACTGCCTTTCGGCCTGGCGACAGCCCCACGGGTCTTCACCAAGGTCATGGCAACAGTGGTAGCAGTCCTACACTCTCAGGGACACTCGGTGATCCCTTACTTAGACGATCTTCTTGTCAAGGCCCCCTCTCGGGTGGCATGCCAACACAGCCTGAACATTGCTCTGGAGACTCTCCAGAGATTCGGGTGGATCATCAATTTCCCAAAGTCAAACTTGACACCGACCCAATCGCTGACATATCTCGGCATGGAGTTTCATACTCTCTCAGCGATAGTGAAACTTCCGCTGGACAAACAGCGTTCACTACAGACAGGGGTGCAATCTCTCCTTCGAGCCCAGTCGCACCCCTTGAGGCGCCTCATGCACTTCCTAGGGAAGATGGTGGCAGCAATGGAGGCAGTTCCATTTGCGCAGTTTAATCTGCGTCCACTTCAATGGGACATTCTCCGCAAATGGGACAGGAAGTCGACGTCCCTCGACAGGAACGTCTCCCTTTCTCGGGCAGCCAAGGCCTCCCTTCAGTGGTGGCTTCTTCCCACTTCGTTGTCGAAGGGGAAATCCTTCCTGCCCCCATCCTGGGCTGTGGTCACGACGGACGCGAGTCTGTCAGGGTGGGGAGCCGTCTTCCTCCACCACAGGGCTCAGGGTACCTGGACTCAGCCAGAGTCCTCCCTTCAGATCAATGTTCTGGAGATAAGGGCAGTGTATCTAGCCCTAAAGGCGTTCCAGCCGTGGCTGGAAGGCAGGCAGATCCGAATTCAGTCGGACAACGCCACGGCGGTGGCATACATCAACCACCAAGGCGGCACACGCAGTCGGCAAGCCTTCCAGGAAGTTCGGCGGATTCTGCTGTGGGTGGAAGCCACAGCCTCCACCATCTCCGCAGTTCACATCCCGGGCGTAGAAAACTGGGAAGCAGACTTTCTCAGTCGCCAGGGCATGGACGCAGGGGAATGGTCTCTTCACCCGGACGTGTTTCAAGAGATCTGTTGCCGCTGGGGGAAGCCGGACGTCGACCTAATGGCGTCCCGGCACAACAACAAGGTACCGGCATTCATGGCACGGTCTCAAGATCACAGAGCTCTGGCGGCAGACGCATTAGTTCAGGATTGGTCGCAGTTTCGACTGCCTTATGTATTTCCTCCTCTGGCACTGCTGCCCAGAGTGTTACGCAAGATCAGGTCCGACTGCCGCCGCGCCATCCTCATCGCCCCAGACTGGCCGAGGAGGTCGTGGTACCCAGATCTGTCGCATCTCACGGTGGGCCAACCGTGGGCACTACCAGACCGACCAGACTTGCTGTCTCAAGGGCCATTTTTCCATCTGAATTCTGCGGCCCTCAACCTGACTGTGTGGCCATTGAGTCCTGGATCCTAGCGTCTTCAGGGTTATCTCAAGAGGTCATTGCCACTATGAGACAGGCCAGGAAACCAACGTCCGCCAAGATCTACCACAGGACGTGGAGGATCTTCTTATCCTGGTGCTCTGATCAGGGTTTTACTCCCTGGCCATTTGCCTTGCCCACTTTTCTGTCCTTCCTTCAATCCGGAATGGAAAAGGGTTTGTCTCTCGGCTCTCTTAAGGGACAAGTCTCGGCGCGCTCTGTGTTTTCCCTGCCGCCCATGACAGCACCACATGAGAGATAGGTTCCGCCCACATCAGGACAGGAAACCCACTGATAAAAAGGCGGTACCTCTCCTCCACATCAGTTTGGTTTCCTGTCCTGGTATGGACAACCCATTGCTGTCCCAGGTCCGACCCGGTGTGGAAGCCTGGTACTTACCTGAAGCCGGTGCTCGGGCCTGGATGCACCCCCCCTCGGTCTCAGACCTCTGCGGCGGTGAGGCGCGGGCCTGGAGTGGGAGCTCGGCCCGGCGTCGCTCCAGGGATGTGCGCACTCACGGCGGCCGCTGGAAGGCTTGTCCCTGCTGTGCAGCACGCTGGAGTGAAGCTGGAGCTCCGACCGGAAGTGACGCGATTCCAGGGTGACGTGCGCAATGCGACCAGGAAGTGACTGGTGTGCGCATGCGCACTAGGATCCAAGATGGCGGCGCCCATGTAACGAGACAAATGTGACCGGCGCTTGGGACTGGTGGGTTTTTTCTCCTCCATTGTTACCATTATGGCAGGAGATTCACCCCGCAGCAAGGAGCAGCGCAAGGAGTCGCCACAGCGGGGCTCGGAACGCGGCTCTGCGGATCGTTCCCGGAAGGCTGTATCCAGTCCGGGCAGCGTTCGGTCGGTGGGTCCCAAGAGGTCCAAGGGAGATAAGAATCCGCCTCCTGATCCGGTATTGCCTGGAGTCGTGGGGGTGAGTGGACTTCGTGGTCTTCCATGTTTCTAAGTCCCCGTTTCCGTGTCCCCTCTCTTGTTAGGTACCGAAAAAATGTGCCTCCAAGCAGCGTCACAAGGAATGTGCCATATGCCAATCCTCCCTGTCTTCGGATTACACCAAGGCCCTGTGTGCAGGCTGTATCCAACAGACCCTACTCAAAGAGGGGCCGGGGTTCTCATCTGAATTACGTTCCATTATCAGAGCGGAAGTACAGGAGTCCCTTAAATCCCTTAAGGGGGGCAAGAGGCGCAAGAAGTCCCGTCATCATAAGCTGTCTACTCCTGATACCTCGGCGGGTTCGGCTCAGGGCTCTCGGTCGTCGGGATCCTCGGGATCCTTCCCCTCCGATTCTGGCTCCTCTTCCTCTTCCGATGAAGGTGGTCGCCCTTGTTTCCCTACAGCAGACGTCGGACCTTTGGTGAAGGCAGTACGTTCGACCATGGGTATAGTGGACCCCAGGGGGCCCGAATCTACCCAGGATGTCATGTTTGGGGGCTTGGATTCCAGGAAGCGTAAGGGGTTTCCCATTCCCCAGAAGGTTCAAAGTCTCATTACTGACCAGTGGAAAAAAGTGGACAAAAGGTTGAATCTTAGCTCTTCCCTTAAAAGGAAGTACCCCGTGGATGAGGAAGCATCTACCTCTTGGGATAGAACCCCAAAAATTGATGTCGCTATTGCCAAGGCGTCTCGTTCCACTACCTTGCCTTTTGAGGACTTGGGGTCCCTTAAGGATCAGCTGGATAGGAAGGCTGATGGTTTTCTGAGAGGGACATGGGAGTCTACGGCAGGTGGCTTGCGCCCGGCCGTGACCAGCGCCTGTGTTGCCCGGTCTTTAATGGTGTGGCTTCAGCAGTTGGAAGACCAGTTGCGCAATGACACTCTTAGGAAAGATATTATCTCGTCCTTGCCCTTAATACAGGGTGCTGCTGCCTTTATGGCTGATGCCTCGGTTGATTCTTTAAGACTATTTGCCAGGTCGGCGGCGCTTTCCAATTCCGCGCGTCGGGCCCTCTGGCTGAAAACTTGGAAGGGTGATGTCCAATCCAAGGGGCGACTATGCAGCATGCCTTGTGAAGGTGCCTGTCTTTTTGGCTCTGGCCTGGACGACCTCCTCACTAAGGCATCCGATAACAGGGGTTTCCAGTTTTTCCGGTGGCGTCCTCTCGCAGCCGGCCCTTTCGGAGACGTCAATTTTTCGCAAAGAAGTCTCAAAAACCGCAAGATCAGTGGAAGGACCGTAGAAAGACTACCTCGGGCTTTCTCTTTGGCAAGCACTCCGATAATAAGCCCAAGCCCTCTCAATGACGCCTATCATCAGGTAGGGGGTCGGCTGTCCCTCTTCCTCCATGCATGGCAGGCAATCTCCTCCAACAGGTGGCTCCTTCAGATTGTGGAGGAAGGGTTAAAATTGGACTTCCGTTCACCCCCTCGGGGGTCTCTCATGATAACCTCCTTGCAGTCCCCAGAGCGGCAGATGGCCTTGGAAGTGGAAGTGCTAACTCTCCTCTCGAGGAAAGTCGTTCAGGAGGTCCCCATAGTACAAGAAGGGGACGGCTTTTACTCCACTCTCTTTCTGGTTCGGAAGCCGGACTCCACCTTCCGCACCATCTTCAACCTGAGGAACTTGAATTTGCATCTGGTGCAGCGAGCCTTCAAAATGGAGACCATGAAGTCAACTGTCAGGCTGTTGTATCCAGAGTGTTTTATGGCGGTCCTCGACTTAAAGGACGCCTATTATCACATCCCTATTTTTCCGTCTCACCGGCGGTTTCTCAGGTTCGCACTACACGTCTCCGGGAGGCTGAGACACTTCCAATTCGCAGCACTGCCATTCGGGCTTTCCATGGCCCCACGGATCTTCACCAAAGTCCTCGCGGAGGTCATGGCACATGTCAGGGAACAGGACATATTGATCATTCCGTATCTGGACGACCTCCTGATAGTGAGTCAGTCGGAGTCTCTATGTGCGGCTCACGTGACCAGGGTCATCACCATCCTGGAAAGCCTGGGGTGGGTGGTGAATCGGCAGAAGTCCAGACTCCAGCCTCTCCAGTGTCAAGTCTTCCTGGGTCTCGTCTTGGACTCTACCAGACAGTTGTGCCACCTGCCAGAGGACAAGGTCGCCAGGATCTTGTCCCTTCTCTCTTCCGTAAGGAGTTGCCCAAGCATGTCCTTACGGCAGGCTATGTCGCTGGTCGGGACTCTTACCTCTTGCATCCCGGGAGTGTGGTGGGCCCAACTGCGTTCCAGAATCCTCCAGATGGAGGTCCTTCAGTTTCAGAGACTGTTTGGAGGCTGTTTGGAGAAACAATTGACCCTGTCTGCGGACACCTTGCACTCCCTGGGTTGGTGGCAGGACCCCTCTCACCTCAGGATGGGGGTTCCTTGGCTTTCCCCGGTCACGGACACAATAGTCACAGATGCCAGCCATTGGGGGTGGGGTGCCCATCTACGCCAACGGGTGCTCCAGGGTCCCTGGGACGCTCGGTTGGTCAGACAGTCCTCCAACTACAGGGAGCTCATGGCGGTTCTCAAGGCACTAGAGGGGTTCCTCCCCTTCTTGAGGTCGCCATGTTCGGATCCTTTCGGACAACAGGGTGACGGTGGCGTACGTCAACCATCAGGGCGGCACCAGATCCCCTTCTCTTCTGACTCTGACTATGCACATCTTCCAGCTGGCCGAACAACATCTCTCCTCCTTGACTGCTCTTCATATCAAGGGGACGGACAACGAGGAGGCAGACTTCCTCAGCCGGCACTGTCTCCGTCAGGGGGAGTGGTCCTTGGACCCGGAGGTCTTTCGCAAGATCACGCTTCTATGGGGTGTCCCTGTTCTAGACCTGTTCGCTACCAAGGCGAATCGGAAAGTGGACAGGTTCTGCTCTCTCAACCCCCGAGACGATCCTGTTGCCCTCGATGCCTTCCAGATGTCTTGGTCTCACGGCCTCCTGTACGCGTTTCCTCCCCTGATCCTGTTGCCTTCGGTTCTCCGGAAAATCCGGACCGACAGAGCAGAGGTTATTCTCATCGCCCCCTTCTGGCCGAAACGGGCGTGGTTTTACTGGCTGCGGACACTGTCTCTGGTGGATCCTTGGGTTCTCCCGGACGCCCCTCATCTCCTGTCCCAGGGCCCAGTCCGTCACCCCCCCGACCCGGCTCTCCATTTGACGGCTTGGCGTTTGAGCGGCGGCTGCTAGCTCGACGGGGGTTTTCCTCTTGCCTAATCGATACTCTTCTTCGCAGTAGGAAAGTGGTCACCACGGCCATTTACGGTAGGGTCTGGAAGCGCTTTCTCCTTCAGTCGGGGGCTCGGGCGGAGGGCCCCCCTCCTATCTCGGCTATTCTAGAATTCCTCCAGAGGGGGTTGGAATTGGGGCTCTCCACCAGTACGCTCAAGGTGCAGGTATCGGCCTTAGGGGCACTGTTTCATTGTAGTCTGGCGCAGAATGAATGGATTTGCCGGTTCATTAAATCTAAGTCCAGGTCTGTACCTGTTCAGGCTCCCAGGGTTCCCCCATGGGACCTTAATTTAGTGTTGGATGCCCTCACAGGGCCTCCGTTTGAGCCCTTAGGGGAAGTCCCTCTCAAACTGCTGTCCCTTAAGGTTTTTCTCCTCGTCGCACTCACCTCGGCCAGGCGGGTGGGGGATCTCCAAGCCTTGTCTGTGGTTCACCCTTATACCCAGATTCTGGATGATAGGGTAGTGTTGCGGACTGATCCCTTCTACTTGCCCAAGGTTTCTACACCTTTTCATAGGTCCCAAGAGATCGTGCTCCGTTCCCTCTGTGACCCCCCTCGGAACGAGGAGGAGGCTAGGTTACACACGTTGGATGTCCGGAGGGCCTTAGTCACGTCCCTAGATAGGACTAGGGAATGGAGGAAGTCTCAGGTCCTGTTTGTCACTTTTCAGGGGCAGTCCAGGGGGCATGGGGCTTCTAAGGCTACCTTGGCCAGATGGGTCAGGGATGCCATCGGTTTGGCGTACTCGGCTAAAGACGCCACTCCTCCTCTGGGCATAAGGGCGCACTCCACTAGAGCGGTGTCTACGTCTTGGGCGGAGAGGGCGGATGCCTCTCTTGACCAGATCTGTCGGGCGGCTACTCGGTCGTCTCCTGGGACTTTCTTTCGGCACTATAGGCTGGACTTGTCCTCCACAACTGACCTTTCCTTTGGGAGACGGGTCTTGCAGGCGGTGGTCCCTCCCTAAGGTGGTTGGTCTATTTAAATCTCTCATGTGGTGCTGTCATGGGCGGCAGGGAAAAATCTTAATTACTCACCGGTAATGGGATTTTCAATAGCCCATGACAGCACCCTTAGTTCCCCCCCTATTCACTGGTTGTGGGCACCCTTCGGGGAGTGTTAGTTATGGGTGTTTTTCCTTGGGTGGTGGTATGATTAATCTGTTTCTTGTGTTTTGTTGGTCCTCTCTGGCTCTGAAAACCTGCTGATGTGGAGGAGAGGTACCGCCTTTTTATCAGTGGGTTTCCTGTCCTGATGTGGGCGGAACCTATCTCTCATGTGGTGCTGTCATGGGCTATTGAAAATCCCATTACCGGTGAGTAATTAAGATTTTTTTCAAAAGCGTCTAGCCAGGCTTCCACAGGTACGCACGTTCCTGCAGGGGGTTTGCCACATAGTCCCTCCTTACAAGCGTCCGCTAGAACCCTGGGATCTGAACAGGGTGCTAACGGCTCTTCAGAAACCACCTTTCGAGCCAATGAGGGATATTTCTCTTTCACGCCTTTCGCAGAAGGTGGTCTTCCTAGTGGCAGTCACATCACTTCGGAGAGTGTCTGAGCTAGCTGCACTGTCATGCAAAGCCCCCTTCCTGGTGGTTCACCAGGACAAGGTGGTTCTGCGTCCGGTTCCAGAATTTCTCCCTAAGGTGGTATCCCCTTTTCATCTCAATCAGGATATCTCCTTACCTTCCTTTTGCCCTCATCCAGTTCACCAATGTGAAAAGGATTTGCACTTGTTAGATCTTGTGAGAGCACTCAGACTCTACATTTCTCGTACGGCGCCGCTCGGATGAGCTCTTTGTCCTTGTCGCTGGCCAGCGTAAAGGGTCGCAAGCTTCCAAGTCAACCTTGGCTCGGTGGATCAAGGAACCAATTCTTGAAGCCTACCGTTCTTCCGGGCTTCCGGTTCCTTCAGGGCTGAAAGCCCATTCTACCAGAGCTGTGGGGGCGTCCTGGGCATTGTGGCACCAGGCTACGGCTCAGCAGGTGTGTCAGGCGGCTACCTGGTCGAGTCTGCACACTTTCACGAAACACTATCAGGTGCATACCTACGCTTCGGCAGATGCCAGCCTAGGTAAGCGAGTCCTTCAGGCGGCGGTTGCCCACCTGTAGGAAGGGGCCGTTTTACGGCTCTTTTACCGAGGTATTCTTTTACCCACCCAGGGACTGCTTTTGGACGTCCCAATTGTCTGGGTCTCCCAATGGAGCGACAAAGAAGAAGGGAATTTTGTTTACTTACCGTAAATTCCTTTTCTTCTAGCTCCTATTGGGAGACCCAGCACCCGCCCCTGTTCCCTTCGGGCTGTTGTTCTTTTGTGTACACATGTTGTTCATGTTGAATTGTTCTTGGTTCATGGTTTTCAGTTCTCCGAACATCCTTCGGATTGAATTTACCTTAGACCAATTTATAAGTTTCCTCCTTCCTGCTTTTGCACCAAAACTGAGGAGCCCGTGATGCACGGGGGGGTGTATAGGCAGAGGGGAGGGGTTTACACTTTTAAGTGTAATACTTTGTGTGGCCTCCGGAGGCAGAAGCTATACACCCAATTGTCTGGGTCTCCCAATAGGAGCTAGAAGAAAAGGAATTTACGGTAAGTAAACAAAATTCCCTTCTTTGAGATTTTTGGCAAAAAATTGGAATTTCTTGAGCTGCCACGTCATGGCAAATCTCATTTGAGGCAGTCCTACACTAAAATATTTTTATAAAATGTGCCATACGGCCTCACATATGAATAGTAGAACTGCTCTTAGCAGCACTCACCTGGTCTAGTTCAATCCCGTACCCATGACTGAGTCATGGCTGTGGGCGGGACAGGTCCAAGCAAATGCTGCATGAAGTAACAAGCCTGTGGACAGGGCCTGATGACTTAATGTGAACAGTCACCAACCGCCAAAATCTAGACAGGTGGAATACATCCCAAATTGGGGTGCATAGCAAGGTGGAGGTCAACCACCGACCAATTCAATGACACATAGCCTTATAGTACATACATTCTTACAGTAGTACAGACTATCATTCCTTCTTATATATTACTATTATAGTACATGCATTCTTACAGTAGTACAGACTATCATTCCTTCTTATATATACTATTATAGTACATACATTCTTACAGTAGTACAGGCTATCATTCCTTCTTATATATACTATCATAGTACATACATTCTTACAGTAGTACAGGCTATCATTCCTTCTTATATATACTATTATAGTACATACATTCTTACAGTAGTACAGACTATCATTCCGTCTTATATACACTATTATAGTACATACATTCTTACAGTAGTACAGACTATCATTCCTTCTTATATATACTATTATAGTACATACATTCTTACAGTAGTACAGACTATCATTCCTTCTTATATACACTATTATAGTGCATACATTCTTACAGTAGTACAGACTATCATTCCTTCTTATATATATACTATTATAGTACATACATTCTTACAGTAGTACAGACTATCATTCCTTCTTATATATACTATTATAGTACATACATTCTTACAGTAGTACAGACCATCATTCCTTCTTATATACACTATTATAGTACATACATTCTTACAGTAGTACAGACTATCATTCCTTCTTATATATACTATCATAGTACATACATTCTTACAGTAGTACAGACTATCATTCCTTCTTATATATACTATTATAGTACATACATTCTTACAGTAGTACAGACTATCATTCCTTCTTATATATACTATTATAATACATACATTCTTACAGTAGTACAGACCATCATTCCTTCTTTTATATATATATATATATATATATATATATACTATTATAGTACATACATTCTTACAGTAGTACAGACTCATTCCTTCTTATATACACTATTATAGTACATACATTCTTACAGTAGTACAGACTATCATTCCTTATTATATACACTATTATAGTACATACATTCTTACAGTAGTACAGACTATCATTCCTTATTATATACACTATTATAGTACATACATTCTTACAGTAGTACAGACTATCATTCCTTCTTATATATACTATTATAGTACATACATTCTTACAGTAGTACAGACTCATTCCTTCTTATATATACTATTATAGTACATACATTCTTACAGTAGTACAGACTATCATTCCTTCTTATATATACTATTATAGTACATACATTCTTACAGTAGTACAGACTCATTCCTTCTTATATACACTATTATAGTACATACATTCTTACAGTAGTACAGACTCATTCCTTCTTATATACACTATTATAGTACATACATTCTTACAGTAGTACAGACTATCATTCCTTATATACACTATTATAGTACATACATTCTTACAGTAGTACAGACTATCATTCCTTATTATATACACTATTATAGTACATACATTCTTACAGTAGTACAGACTATCATTCCTTATTATATACACTATTATAGTACATACATTCTTACAGTAGTACAGACTATCATTCCTTCTTATATATACTATTATAGTACATACATTCTTACAGTAGTACAGACTCATTCCTTCTTATATATACTATTATAGTACATACATTCTTACAGTAGTACAGACTATCATTCCTTCTTATATATACTATTATAGTACATACATTCTTACAGTAGTACAGACTCATTCCTTCTTATATACACTATTATAGTACATACATTCTTACAGTAGTACAGACTATCATTCCTTATTATATACACTATTATAGTACATACATTCTTACAGTAGTACAGACTCATTCCTTCTTATATATACTATTATAGTACATACATTCTTACAGTAGTACAGACTCATTCCTTCTTATATATACTATTATAGTACATACATTCTTACAGTAGTACAGACTATCATTCCTTCTTATATATACTATTATAGTACATACATTCTTACAGTAGTACAGACTATCATTCCTTCTTATATATACTATTATAGTACATACATTCTTACAGTAGTACAGACTATCATTCCTTCTTATATATACTATTATAGTACATACATTCTTACAGTAGTACAGACTATCATTCCTTCTTATATACACTATTATAGTACATACATTCTTACAGTAGTACAGACTATCATTCCTTCTTATATACACTTTTATAGTACATACAGTCTTACAGTAGTACAGACTATCTCTCCTTCTTATATACACTATTATAGTACATACATTCTTACAGTAGTACAGACTATCATTCCTTCTTATATACACTATTATAGTACATACATTGTTACAGTAGTACAGACTATCATTCCTTCTTATATACACTATTATAGTACATACATTATTACAGTAGTACAGACCATCATTCCTTCTTATATACACTATTATAGTACATACATTCTTACAGTAGAACAGACTATCATTCCTTCTTATATACACTATTATAGTACATACATTCTTACAGTAGTACAGACTATCATTCCTTCTTATATACACTATTATAGTACATACATTCATACAGTAGTACAGACTATCATTCCTTCTTATATACACTATTATAGTACATACATTCTTACAGTAGTGCAGACTATCATTCCTTCTTATATACACTATTATAGTACATACATTCATACAGTAGTACAGACTATCATTCCGTCTTATATACACTATTATAGTACATACATTCTTACAGTAGTACAGACTATCATTCCTTCTTATATACACTATTATAGTACATACATTGTTACAGTAGTACAGACTATCATTCCTTCTTATATATACTATTATAGTACATACATTCTTACAGTAGTACAGACCATCATTCCTTCTTATATACACTATTATAGTACATACATTCTTACAGTAGTACAGACCATCATTCCTTCTTTTATATATATATATATATATATATATACTATTATAGTACATACATTCTTACAGTAGTACAGACTCATTCCTTCTTATATACACTATTATAGTACATACATTCTTACAGTAGTACAGACTATCATTCCTTATTATATACACTATTATAGTACATACATTCTTACAGTAGTACAGACTATCATTCCTTCTTATATACACTATTATAGTACATACATTCTTACAGTAGTACAGACTATCATTCCTTCTTATATACACTATTATAGTACACACATTCTTACAGTAGTACAGACTATCATTCCTTCTTATATATACTATTATAGTACATACATTCTTACAGTAGTACAGACTCATTCCTTCTTATATATACTATTATAGTACATACATTCTTACAGTAGTACAGACTCATTCCTTCTTATATATACTATTATAGTACATACATTCTTACAGTAGTACAGACTATCATTCCTTCTTATATACACTATCATAGTACATACATTCTTACAGTAGTACAGACTATCATTCCTTCTTATATACACTATTATAGTACATACATTCTTACAGTAGTACAGACTATCATTCCTTCTTATATATACTATTATAGTACATACATTCTTACAGTAGTACAGACTATCATTCCTTCTTATATATACTATTATAGTACATACATTCTTACAGTAGTACAGACTATCATTCCTTCTTATATATACTATTATAGTACATACATTCTTACAGTAGTACAGACTATCATTCCTTCTTATATATACTATTATAGTACATACATTCTTACAGTAGTACAGACTATCATTCCTTCTTATATATACTATTATAGTACATACATTCTTACAGTAGTACAGGCTATCATTCCTTCTTATATATACTATTATAGTACATACATTCTTACAGTAGTACAGACTATCATTCCTTATTATATATACTATTATAATACATACATTCTTACAGTAGAACAGACTATCATTCCTTCTTATATACACTATTATAGTACATACATTCTTACAGTAGTACAGACTATCATTCCTTCTTATATACTCTATTATAGTACATACATTCTTACAGTAGTACAGACTATCATTCCTTCTTATATATACTATTATAGTACATACATTCTTACAGTAGTACAGACTATCATTCCTTATTATATATACTATTATAGTACATACATTCTTACAGTAGTACAGACTATCAATCCTTCTTATATACACTATTATAGTACATACATTCTTACAGTAGTACAGACTATCATTCCTTATATACTCTATTATAGTACATACATTCTTACAGTAGTACAGACTATCATTCCTTATTATATATACTATTATAGTACATACATTCTTACAGTAGTACAGACTATCATTCCTTCTTATATACACTATTATAGTACATACATTCTTACAGTAGTACAGACTATAATTCCTTCTTATATATACTATTATAGTACATACATACTTACAGTAGTACAGACTATCATTCCTTCTTATATACACTATTATAGTACATACATTCTTACAGTAGTACAGACTATCATTCCTTCTTATATACACTATTATAGTACATACATTCTTACAGTAGTACAGACTATCATTCCTTCTTATATACACTATTATAGTACATACATTCTTACAGTAGTACAGACTATCATTCCTTCTTATATACACTATTATAGTACATACATTCTTACAGTAGTACAGACTATCATTCCTTCTTATATACACTATTATAGTACATACATTCTTACAGTAGAACAGACTATCATTCCTTCTTATATACACTATTATAGTACATACATTCTTACAGTAGTACAGACTATCATTCCTTCTTATATACACTATTATAGTACATACATTCTTACAGTAGAACAGACTATCATTCCTTCTTATATATACTATTATAGTACATACATTCTTACAGTAGTACAGACTATCATTCCTTATATACACTATTATAGTACATACATTCTTACAGTAGTACAGACTATCATTCCTTCTTATATACACTATTATAGTACATACATTCTTACAGTAGTACAGACTATCATTCCTTCTTATATACACTATTATAGTACATACATTCTTACAGTAGTACAGACTATCATTCCTTCTTATATACACTATTATAGTACATACATTCTTACAGTAGTACAGACTATCATTCCTTCTTATATATACTACTAGAAGGTGGCCCGATTCCACGCATCGGGTATTCTAGAATTTACGTATTGTGTACTTCATGTATGATTTTTTGTTATAGATATAGATATATATATATATATTAGATATAGATGTTGTGTGTAGTTACCAAGTGTTTGTGTAGGCGCTGTACATGTTCTGGGTGTTTGGGTGTGGCGGGGGTGAGAGCGGTGTTGTATGTGTGTTGCGTGGTTTGTGTGGGTGTGGTGTGTTTTGGGGGGAAGTATGTTTTGTGCAATGTGTGTGTTGTGCAGTATGTGCGTATATTTATGTATGCCGCGGTGTTTGTGTGTTGGGTGTTGTGTGTGTGCAGCGTTGTGTGTGTGGGTGTCTGTGTATGGCGGTGTTTGTGGTTCCCTGTGTGTGTTGGGGGGAGGTGTGCACCTCCCATCGTGCTCCATCCCCCATGCTGCACACCCCCCATCGTGCCCCATCCCCTATGCTGCGCACTCCCCATCGTGCTCCATCCCCCATGCTGCGCACTCCCCATCGTGCGCCATCCCCCATGCTGCGCACTCCCCATCGTGCGCCATCCCCCATGCTGCGCACTCCCCATCGTGCGCCATCCCCCATGCTGCGCACCTCCCCATCGTGCTACATCCCCCATGCTGTGCACCTCCCCATCGTGCTACATCCCCCATGCTGCGCACTCCCCATCGTGCTACATCCCCCATGCTGCGCACTCACCATCGTGCTACATCCCCCATGCTGCGCACTCACCATCGTGCTACATCCCCCATGCTGCGCACTCCCCATCGTGCTACATCCCCCCCATGCTGCGCACTCCCCATCGTGCTACATCCCCCCCCATGCTGCGCACCCCCCATCGTGCTCCATCCCCCATGCTGCGCACTCCCCATCGTGCTCCATCCCCCATGCTGCGCACTCCCCATCGTGCTCCATCCCCCATGCTGCGCACTCCCCATCGTGCTCCATCCCCCATGCTGCGCACTCCCCATCGTGCTCCATCCCCCATGCTGCGCACTCCCCATCGTGCTCCATCCCCCATGCTGCGCACCCCCCATCGTGCTCCATCCCCCATGCTGCGCACCCCCATCGTGCTACATCCCCCATGCTGCGCACTCCCCATTGTGCTACATCCCCCATGCTGCGCACTCCATTGTGCTACATCCCCCATGCTGCGCACCCCCCATCGTGCTACATCCCCCCTGCTATAATAGTTCTCCTATTATACTCAGAGAGGAGTATAATAGGAGGACTGTAATAGGAGGAGTAGTCCTGGGGGGAGAGGAGTATAATGCCGGCTCCCTGCACATGTGTACCGGGAGCCGGTGTACACTGGTAACTATGATACACATCGGGTAACTAAGGGACCTTAGTTACCCGATGTGTATAATGGTTACCAGCGTTCACGGCCTCCGTCAAGATCCCAGCATCGCAAGGTTATGTCTGGCGCTGCTGGGATCGTGACGGAGCCGGTGTAGAAGCAAGCGATATCCCAGGATGTTGTGAGTGTGTGGATGTGATGTGTGAGGTGTGTGTGAGAGTGAGTGTGATCTGATGTGTGTGTGTGTACTCACCTGGGAGTCGGAGCTCCGTGTCAGTTGGGCCAGAGCGAGCGTGCATTGCGTGAGGGGGGCGGGGCCTGCAGAGAGCCGGGGCGAGAGGCCAATCCGTGTGGGGGGGGCGGGGCCATGGCGAGCCCAGCGGCCAATCAGCTTTGTGTCACCGTAAGGACACAATTTTGGAGCATGAGAGACACAGAATAAGGCAATTATATATATAGATTATAGTACATACATTCTTACAGTAGTACAGACTATCATTCCTTCTTATATATACTATTATAGTACATACATTTTTACAGTAGTACAGACTATCATTCCTTCTTATATACACTATTATAGTACATACATTCTTACAGTAGTACAGGCTATGTACTATAATAGTGTATATAAGAAGGAATGATGGTCTGTACTACTGTAAGAATGTATGTACTATGACAGTATATATAAGAAGGAATGATAGTCTGTACTACTGTAAGAATGTATGTACTATAATAGTGTATATAAGAAGGAATGATAGTCTGTACTACTGTAAGAATGTATGTACTATAATAGTATATATAAGAAGGAATGATAGTCTGTACTACTGTAAGAATGTATGTACTATAATAGAGTATATAAGAAGGAATGATAGCCTGTACTACTGTAAGAATGTATGTACTATAATAGTATATATAAGAAGGAATGATAGTCTGTACTACTGTAAGAATGTATGTACTATAATAGTGTATATAAGAAGGAATGATAGTCTGTACTACTGTAAGAATGTATGTACTATAATAGTATATATAAGAAGGAATGATAGTCTGTACTACTGTAAGAATGTATGTACTATGATAGCATATATAAGAAGGAATGATGGTCTGTACTACTGTAAGAATGTATGTACTATAATAGTGTATATAAGAAGGAATGATAGTCTGTACTACTGTAAGAATGTATGTACTATAATAGTATATATAAGAAGGAATGATAGTCTGTACTACTGTAAGAATGTATGTACTATAATAGTGTATATAAGAAGGAATGATAGTCTGTACTACTGTAAGAATGTATGTACTATAATAGTATATATAAGAAGGAATGATGGTCTGTACTACTGTAAGAATGTATGTACTATAATAGTGTATATAAGAAGGAATGATAGTCTGTACTACTGTAAGAATGTATGTACTATAATAGTGTATATAAGAAGGAATGATAGTCTGTACTACTGTAACAATGTATGTACTATAATAGTATATATAAGAAGGAATGATAGTCTGTACTACTGTAAGAATGTATGTACTATACTAGTGTATATAAGAAGGAATGATAGTCTGTACTACTGTAAGAATGTATGTACTATAATAGTATATATAAGAAGGAATGATAGTCTGTACTACTGTAAGAATGTATGTACTATAATAGTATATATAAGAAGGAATGATAGTCTGTACTACTGTAAGAATGTATGTTCTATAATAGTGTATATAAGAAGGAATGATAGTCTGTACTACTGTAAGAATGTATGTACTATAATAGTGTATATAAGAAGGAATGATGGTCTGTACTACTGTAAGAATGTATGTACTATAATAGTGTATATAAGAAGGAATGATAGTCTGTACTACTGTAAGAATGTATGTACTATAATAGTGTATATAAGAAGGAATGATAGTCTACTACTGTAAAAATGTATGTACTATAATAGTATATATATAAGAAGGAATGATAGTCTGTACTACTGTAAGAATGTATGTACTATAATAGTGTATATAAGAAGGAATGATGGTCTGTACTACTGTAAGAATGTATGTACTATAATAGTGTATATAAGAAGGAATGATAGTCTGTACTACTGTAAGAATGTATGTACTATAATAGTGTATATAAGAAGGAATGATAGTCTACTACTGTAAAAATGTATGTACTATAATAGTATATATATAAGAAGGAATGATAGTCTGTACTACTGTAAGAATGTTTCATTCCTTCTTATATATACTATTATAGTACATGCATTCTTACAGTAGTACAGACTATCATTCCTTCTTATATACACTATTATAGTACATACATTCTTACAGTAGTACAGACCATCATTCCTTCTTAGACTGTGGAGACCCGTATGTCTGAAGCGGTGCCCTCCCCTCTTCCCCCCAGTCCCCAAATGAAAACACAGACAGGGCTAGATGGGGTGAAACAGGTCGGTCACAGTTTATTAAGTTCATAGGTAGAGAAGGGGCCTTCCATGTCATTACGAGCTCGTCGCCGCAACCTTGTCTGCGACCGACCGGCGTGCAGCCAACGAGCGGTTACGACCTTGGCCCCCTCTCCGCCTTTTTCCGCCACGGAGGATCATGTGTACCGCCTACACAGGACTCCGACCCCACCCATCACCTTCAGGGCCTGATCCACTCCGTCCTGTATCCCGGACAACAAAATGTCTTGACCAATGTCCGTAAGGTGCACGCCGTCTGCTCTCAACAGTGCGGAGTTATCGCCTTCCAACTGGTGGTGACGCACCACGATACCACATCTTTCTCTCATGAATTTTGCCATTCTCGCATTGATCTTTCTCCTTGACCGCTCTATGCCATTTGCATTTTTTGCTCCGTGCTATACCGCTCGTGGTACTATCTCTGACCACACCCATACTGTATCCGGGAAGAGGTAGGTCAAACGTTCGATGTCCGTCTTCATCACTGTTAGTAGTTCGACCGTACTGTGTTTCACCAAATCATTGCCACCAGCATGAATCACCACTACCAACGGCCCTGTGGCCGACCTGGAGATGTCCACCATCTCCGGGAAAACTTTTTGCCATCTTAGCCCTCTGATGCCTCTCCAATTGACCTCAACGTTTCTGAAGCCAAGGTTCTTTCCTCCTGGTCGATTCATGGCTTTTTTTTCTGCCCAGTAAATATAAGAATGACCAACTACCCAGACTGCCGGTCTGCAGTCGCCTATAATATATAAACGTGTTATTTCAGCAAATCCGGTCTTATATATCTGGCAAAGCAAGCGGACTCCTATCGACCCATTCTCTGCACTTCAGCCTCCGTTACTCCTGCCCTCGCTGCCTCAGTGGCTGCCCCTATTCGGAAAGAATGCGTCCCGTATTCCTTCGGATTCTCCCCAGCTTTCGCTAAGCACTGCTTAAACATTGCTTGAAATTGATACTTGGTAAGCGGGGACCCGTCCGTATGGGAAAGAAAAAAAATCTGCTTGCGTGTCTGATCAGCGCGTACTGTTTGACTATTTTTAGTGGGCACACTGGGCCGTCTGCTGAGTTAACCAGGACCCACGTGCCCCTCCCGGTGGGGTTGCATTTGGATTTACGCACGCGAATGCGCAGAGCGTTGCTGCATATGACTAAATCCTCGTTGAGTAACCCGCCTTCAGATGCTGTTTTTGAGCGTGGTAACAATTCACCAATGCGCAGCGCGCCGAAAAAAACGATAGCGAAGGCTGCTGATATGAGGAACGCCTCGTATGGAGACTTGCATATTGAGGGGGATATTGCAATCATGTCGTGTAGTAATTTCAATGACATGGGGCGACGACATTCCTGACTCGGTTGAAGCCTTTTCCAGCCTTTAATGGCTTGCTTAATGACAAAGAACTTCGTCACATCCACCCACCCTGCTAATTGAAAAAAGAAGGCTATCCCCGATAAATGCCGTTGTGCCGACGTGCCCGACGCCCCTTGTTCTTTGAGCCGAAGCAAAAATTCCGTCGTCACTTCGCTTCTTGCGCGGTCGCAGTTATGAACGGGCCTACCCTGGATTAGTGAACACCACTCCTCCCAAGCCTTACCATAGACCTGCCAGGTAGCCGGTGTAACGGAGGCACGGATTAGAGGCATTAGTGATTGGCTACAGTGTCCCATAGCGATGGAGGACACGGGATACCCTCTGGATGCGCCATTGGGAGATGGTCTGTGAAGGCCTGCCAATCGGAACATAAAAGAGAGTTAACAAGGTTATCGTCTATGTCCGCCGTTATTTGAGCTCGGCACCAGATGTGTCTCAGGCATAGAAGGGCGAGCCTGCGTAGCAGAGCCAGTAAGGGCAGTGACGCAGACGACATGTGATTTAAGCTCTTCGCCGTTATTGGATTTTTTGTTGGAAATCGAATGTTTGAGTTTTCCAGCTGATGACCCCATAACTCCATGGACAATACTATTGTGAATATTTCTAGCAGGGCTGGATCACTCCCCCAGCTTGATGTGGCCCACAGATCCGGCCAGCTGCCGGTACACCACTGGTTCTTGTAGATTGCCGCAAAGCTCTTTTTATTACGTCCTCCTACAGTGAGCCCTAGGTCTGTGCTTGACGTCACTTTAGCCATGACGCAGGTATGGCCATTGAAGGATTGAAGGAAAGTCTTCCAGACTAGTAAGTCTGCCTTCAGCGAGCGAGTGAGCCTGATTCTATGGCCTGGTTGGGAAATGCCCTTTGTTGCTAGTGATAATCTCCGAGAGAAGGCCCTGCGGATGGGCATTACGTGGCTGGCGAATGTCAGCAGACCCAGCAAGGACTGCATCTGCTGGAGGGTAACCTTTTTCGCCTCACAGAAACCCTCCAGTATATGCAGTGTTTTCTGAATTTTCTCTGCTGGCAGGCGAAAAACAATTGCGTTAGTGTCTATCTCGATGCCGAGGAAAGGTAAGACGTTACAGGGGCCGACTGTTTTTTCGGGTGATAGCGGGACACCGAAGCGCTGAGCTATAAATTTAAATTTTGTGAGGAGGAGGGAGCAGAGTTTAGAGTTTACGGGGCCGACGAATAAAAAATCGTCGAGGTAATGGATCAGGGAATTGCTGCCTGTTTCGTAACGGACTACCCAGTCCAGGAATGAACTGAACAGCTCAAAGTAGTGACATGAAATGGAACATCCCATTGGCAGACACATATCGTAATAATAGTGTTCGTTCACCTTGCAGCCTAGCAGGTGGAAGCAGTCAGGATGCACGGGTAATAGGCGGAATGCCGACTCTATGTCAGATTTAGCTAGCAGTGCACCGGGCCCCGCTGCGCGGACTAATTCTACTGCTTTGTCAAAGGACGCGTATGTTACCGATGCTTCCTCTGGGGGGATTCCGTCGTTAACCGATGCGCCTTTTGGGTGGGACAGATGATGGATTAGACGATACTTCCCGGGTTCCTTTTTTGGGATAATGCCTAGCGGGGATATCCTGATATTTTGGAAAGGGATTGATTCAAAGGGGTCCGCCATTCGGCCTAGGTTTACTTCATTTTGAATTTTTTGTTTCAAGATGTCGGGGAATTCGCGAGCGGATTTTAGGTTATGTGCCAGGGTTGGTGTTCTATTAGGTTTGAAGGGGATAATAAAACAGTGTGTAAAGCCGGAGTGCAATTGCCTTGCAGCTTCTTTATTAGGGTAGAGGTTTAACCAGGGGGCCATTGCGGTTACGCTCACCGGGGTTCTGCCTTGTAGGCACCCTGATTGCTGGACGGGTACACCTTGCTGCTGGGTGTCCTCCTCCACAAGCAGAGCAGTCGTGTCTGTATCTGCACGACGCGTGGAAACGGCAATTTCCCTCATTAAATAGCCAGCAGGGCCCGTTTTTTCGTACAACCACGGAGTGTTGGGCTGCAGGGTAGCTAGTGGTCGTAGATGAAAAGGGGGGCTGCTTCTGTGACAGCATCATTCGTAACCATACGTCTGTCGCTTTAACTCCCCAGCCTAGGCTGGGTTGCAGGGCCAGCCGCCTGCGGAACTCCTCGTCATACCGCCACCAGGCTGACCCGCCATGGGCCTTGTATGAGTTATATATCAGATCCTGATATATATAGAGCTCGGAGCAACGTTCCGGATGCTTCTGGCTTATAATACAGCCTAAGACTGCGAAAGCCTGTAGCCAATTATTCATCGTCTGCGCTAATTTCGGTCTATTTCTGTCGTATGAACGGTCGTTTGTCCTCCTTTCTTTATCTATAGTCAGTTGGTCGGGGGATAATAAGGACCATATATCAATATAGTCATTATTCCAGATTTTGTCTCTTGTCTCCTGATCTATGTGCGCACCTAGGGAGCTAATTCCGCAGAAGAACGCGTCCTTGTGAAGGCTCGCTAGCTGAGGTGTAGCTTTATCTTCTGGTGTAGCGCTAGAGCGCGTCAGCTGTTGAATTAATGCCTTGATGGTTGACGCTAGCTCGTTCCCCACTGCGTTATGCCCGATATTATGTACAGTGTCGTGTGCATTGGCCTCGGAGAACTCACCGCTGTGTGATGCAGGAAGAGCGACTCCATGTGATGGAGGGACTCCGGCTCCCACTCGATTGACGGACGGAGGAGCGACTCCAGGTGATGGAGGGACTCCGACTCCCGCTAGGATGATGGCTGGAGGAGCGACTCCGGGTGGTGGAGGGACTCCGGCTCCCGCTGGGATGATGGCTAGAGGAGCGACTCCGGGTGGTGGAGGGACTCCGGCTCCCGCTGGGATGATGGCTAGAGGAGCGACTCCGGGTGGTGGAGGGACTCCGGCTCCCGCTGGGATGATGGCTAGAGGAGCGACTCCGGGTGGTGGAGGGACTCCGGCTCCCGCTGGGATGATGGCTAGAGGAGCGACTCCGGGTGGTGGAGGGACTCCGGCTCCCGCTAGGATGATGGCTGGAGGAGCGACTCCGGGTGGTGGAGGGACTCCTGCTTGGATGATGGTCTGGTAAATTTCGCCGGGCGCCCTGGGAGATGACCGGTCTCCCTGGCTGACAGCCATGGATGCGGCTCGTGACCGCTGGCGTCGGTCGAGAGGCCGGGCTAGTCTGTTGGGACTCTCGGATTTGTCGGACCATTGTGATGATGATGATGGGGAACGCCATCTAGAGGACTGCGATCTGTGGCGGCTCCTATGGGAGCTGTGTCTCCGATGGTAATGTGGGGATCGCCTTTTAGAGGGATGTGGGGAATGGCGTCGGGACTCGTCGGAGGAGGTTGGGGAGGACCTGCCACGCTTATGCCTATGCTTGCTCTGGCTATGGGTGCGCTGGGGGGCGACCGAGGGGACATTATAACGTGTACTAATCGTTTCGCAGGGCGGGTTATGTGCAGTAACTAAGTGGTTTCCGCTGGTTAATGTTGGGATGTGCACTGAATGTGGAGAGTTAGTGGGGATTACGTGGTTACTGGTGTGCTGAGCATTGCTGGGGGGCAGGAGTGGGAGTATAGGGGGCATTGTATGTCTGGTAAGGGCTGTGTGAGGGGGGGCTGTTAGTGGGGATGTTGTGTGTGTGTCAGTGGTGATTGGTGCACTGTGTGTAACGTTATAGCCCTGCTGCAGGGAGCTCTGATCAGTCAGGAGAGACCGAGCAGAGGAACCCGCAGCTGTGGACATTACACTGGTGATCTCCGCTTCCTGTGTAGGCATCACACCGGAGCCTGCTGGAGGGGCGGAGCTTGTAGGAGGGGAGGTGCTAGCCTGCTGGCATTGCAACAGGGGAGTGGGCGGTGCCCGGGAATGACGCTTCATGGTGGGCGGAGCCAGGACGCTAGGCCTGGAAGAGGAGGGTAGGCCCGTTCATAACTGCGACCGCGCAAGAAGCGAAGTGACGAACAAAAGCTCCTAGGGGGGCAGCCAGAGGGAAAGAGGAAATCACTGACCCCGGGCACTGAATTTAACCCCTGTAGGTGTGGCTGGACCCCCCTCTCCCTTGTGATCCCGTTGGTCAGCTGGGCATCCCAATTAGTGGCTCACCTAGGGAATGGTGGAAAGAGGGGATATGGGCACGACCCTTGCTTCCTTTAGGATTGGTCAGGTGGGCTCCACAGTCAGAGGCACGTTCCTTAAGCAGTATCGTGCCTGCCATTCTTACAGTAGTACAGACTATCATTCCTTCTTATATACACTATTATAGTACATACATTCTTACAGTAGTACAGACTATCATTCCTTCTTATATACACTATTATAGGACATACATTCTTACAGTAGTACAGACTATCATTCCTTCTTATATACACTATTATAGGACATACATTCTTACAGTAGTACAGACTATCATTCCTTCTTATATATACTCTATTATAGTACATACATTCTTACAGTAGTACAGACTATCATTCCTTCTTATATACACTATTATAGTACATACATTCTTACAGTAGTACAGACTATCATTCCTTCTTATATACACTATTATAGTACATACATTCTTACAGTAGTACAGACTATCATTCCTTCTTATATACACTATTATAGTACATACATTCTTACAGTAGTACAGACTATCATTCCTTCTTATATATACTATTATAGTACATACATCCTTACAGTAGAACAGACTATCATTCCTTCTTATATATACTATTATAGTACATACATTCTTACAGTAGTACAGACTATCATTCCTTCTTATATACACTATTATAGTACATACATTCTTACAGTAGTACAGACTATCATTCCTTCTTATATACACTATTATAGTACATACATTCTTACAGTAGTACAGACTATCATTCCTTCTTATATATACTATTATAGTACATACATCCTTACAGTAGAACAGACTATCATTCCTTCTTATATATACTATTATAGTACATACATCCTTACAGTAGAACAGACTATCATTCCTTCTTATATATACTATTATAGTACATACATCCTTACAGTAGAACAGACTATCATTCCTTCTTATATACACTATTATAGTACATACATTCTTACAGTAGTACAGACTATCATTCCTTCTTATATACACTATTATAGTACATACATTCTTACAGTAGTACAGACTATCATTCCTTCTTATATACACTATTATAGTACATACATTCTTACAGTAGTACAGACTATCATTCCTTCTTATATATACTATTATAGTACATACATTCTTACAGTAGTACAGACTATCATTCCTTCTTATATACACTATTATAGTACATACATTCTTACAGTAGTACAGACTATCATTCCTTCTTATATATATACTATTATAGTACATACATCCTTACAGTAGAACAGACTATCATTCCTTCTTATATACACTATTATAGTACATACATTCTTACAGTAGTACAGACTATCATTCCTTCTTATATACACTATTATAGTACATACATTCTTACAGTAGTACAGACTATCATTCCTTCTTATATACACTATTATAGTACATACATTCTTACAGTAGTACAGACTATCATTCCTTCTTATATATACTATTATAGTACATACATTCTTACAGTAGTACAGACTATCATTCCTTCTTATATACACTATTATAGTACATACATTCTTACAGTAGTACAGACTATCATTCCTTCTTATATATACTATTATAGTACATACATTCTTACAGTAGTACAGACTATCATTCCTTCTTATATTTACTATTATAGTACATACATTCTTACAGTAGTACAGACTATCATTCCTTCTTATATACACTATTATAGGACATACATTCTTACAGTAGTACAGACTATCATTCCTTCTTATATACACTATTATAGTACATACATTCTTACAGTAGTACAGACTATCATTCCTTCTTATATACACTATTATAGTACATACATTCTTACAGTACTACAGACTATCATTCCTTCTTATATACACTATTATAGTACATACATTCTTACAGTAGTACAGACTATCATTCCTTCTTATATACACTATTATAGTACATACATTCTTACAGTAGTACAGACTATCATTCCTTCTTATATACACTATTATAGTACATACATTCTTACAGTAGTACAGACTATCATTCCTTCTTATATACACTATTATAGTACATACATTCTTACAGTAGTACAGACTATCATTCCTTCTTATATACACTATTATAGTACATACATTCTTACAGTAGTACAGACTATCATTCCTTATTATATACACTATTATAGTACATACATTCTTACAGTAGTACAGACTATCATTCCTTCTTATATACACTATTATAGTACATACATTCTTACAGTAGTACAGACTATCATTCCTTCTTATATACACTATTATAGTACATACATTCTTACAGTAGTACAGACTATCATTCCTTATTATATACACTATTATAGTACATACATTCTTACAGTAGTACAGACTATCATTCCTTATTATATACACTATTATAGTACATACATTCTTACAGTAGTACAGACTATCATTCCTTCTTATATACACTATTATAGTACATACATTCTTACAGTAGTACAGACTATCATTCCTTCTTATATATACTATTATAGTACATACATTCTTACAGTAGTACAGACTATCATTCCTACTTATATACACTATTATAGTACATACATTCTTACAGTAGTACAGACTATCATTCCTTCTTATATACACTATTATAGTACATACATTCTTACAGTAGTACAGACTATCATTCCATCTTATATACTATTATAGGACATACATTCTTACAGTAGTACAGACTATCATTCCTTCTTATATACACTATTATAGTACATACATTCTTACAGTAGTACAGACTATCATTCCTTATTATATATACTATTATAGGACATACATTCTTACAGTAGTACAGACTATCATTCCTACTTATATACACTATTATAGTACATACATTCTTACAGTAGTACAGACTATCATTCCTTCTTATATACACTATTATAATACATACATTCTTACAGTAGTACAGACTATCATTCCTTCTTATATACACTATTATAGTACATACATTCTTACAGTAGTACAGACTATCATTCCTTCTTATATACACTATTATAGTACATACATTCTTACAGTAGTACAGACTATCATTCCTTCTTATATACACTATTATAGTACACACATTCTTACAGTAGTACAGACCATCATTCCTTCTTATATACACTATTATAGTACATGCATTCTTACAGTAGTACAGACTATCATTCCTTCTTATATACACTATTATAGTACATACATCCTTACAGTAGTACAGACTATCATTCCTTCTTATATACACTATTATAGTACATACATTCTTACAGTAGTACAGACTATCATTCCTTCTTATATATACTATTATAATACATACATTCTTACAGTAGTACAGACTATCATTCCTTCTTATATATACTACTAGAAGGTGGCCCGATTCTACGCATCGGGTATTCTAGAATTTACGTATTGTGTAGTTCATGTATGATTTTTGTTATATATATATATATATATATATATATATATATATATATATATATATAGATGTTGTTGTGTGTAGTTACCAAGTGTTTGTGTAGGGCGCTGTACATGTTCTGAGTGTCGCGGGGGGTGAGAGCGGTGTTGTATGTGTGTTGCGTGTGTTGCGTTGTTTGTGGAGCGCTGTGTGTCTGTAGCGTTGTGTGTGTGTGTGTGTTGTGCGGTTTGTGTGTGTGGTGTGTTTTGGGGGAGGTATGTTTTGAGCAATGTGTGTGTTGTGCGGTATGTGCGTATATTTGTGTGTGCAGCGTTGTCTGTGTGTGTGGGTGTCTGTGTAGGGCGTTGTTTGTGATTCCTAGTGTGTGTGTGTGTGTGTGTGTGTGTTGTGCAGTGCGCGTGTGTGTGTGTGTTGGGGGGAGGTGTGCACCTCCCATCGTGCTCCATCCCCCATGCTGCGCACCCCCCATCGTGCTGCATCCCCCATGCTGCGCACTCCCAAACGTGCTCCATCCGCCATGCTGCGCACTCCCAAACGTGGTCCATCCGCCATGCTGCGCACTCCCAAACGTGCTCCATCCGCCATACTGCGCACTCCCCATCGTGCTGCATCCCCCATGCTGCGCACTCCCAAACGTGCTCCATCCGCCATGCTGCGCACTTCCCCATCGTGCTCTATCCGCCATGCTGCACACTCCCAAACGTGCTCCATCCGCCATGCTGCGCACTCCCAAACGTGCTCCATCCGCCATGCTGCGCACCCCCTATCATGCTCCATCCGCCATGCTGCGCACTCCCAAACGTGCTCCACCCGCCATGCTGCGCACTCCCAAACGTGCTCCATCCGCCATGCTGCGCACTCCCAAACGTGCTCCATCCGCCATGCTGCGCACTCCCAAACGTGGTCCATCCGCCATGCTGCGCACTCCCAAACGTGCTCCATCCGCCATGCTGCGCACTCCCAAACGTGCTCCATCCGCCATACTGCACACTCCCAAACGTGCTCCATCCGCCATACTGCGCACTCCCCATCGTGCACCATCCGGCATGCTGCGCACTCCCAAACGTGCTCCATCCGCCATGCTGCGCACTCCCAAACGTGCTCCATCCGCCATGCTGCGCACTCCCAAACGTGCTCCATCCGCCATGCTGCGCACTCCCAAACGTGCTCCATCCGCCATGCTGCGCACTCCCAAACGTGCTCCATCCGCCATGCTGCGCACTCCCAAACGTGCTCCATCCGCCATGCTGCGCACTCCCAAACGTGGTCCATCCGCCATGCTGCGCACTCCCAAACGTGGTCCATCCGCCATGCTGCGCACTCCCAAACGTGCTCCATCCGCCATGCTGCGCACTCCCAAACGTGCTCCATCCGCCATACTGCGCACTCCCCATCGTGCACCATCCGGCGCACTCCCAAACGTGCTCCATCCGCCATGCTGCGCACTCCCAAACGTGCTCCATCCGCCATGCTGCGCACTCCCAAACGTGCTCCATCCGCCATGCTGCGCACTCCCAAACGTGCTCCATCCGCCATGCTGCGCACTCCCAAACGTGGTCCATCCGCCATGCTGCGCACTCCCAAACGTGCTCCATCCGCCATGCTGCGCACTCCCAAACGTGCTCCATCCGCCATACTGCGCACTCCCAAACGTGCTCCATCCGCCATACTGCGCACTCCCCATCGTGCACCATCCGGCATGCTGCGCACTCCCAAACGTGCTCCATCCGTCATGCTGCGCACTCCCAAACGTGCTCCATCCGTCATGCTGCGCACTCCCAAACGTGCTCCATCCGTCATGCTGCGCACTCCCAAACGTGCTCCATCCGCCATGCTGCGCACCCCCCATCATGCTCCATCCGCTTGGGAGTGCGCAGCATGCCGGATGGTGCACGATGGGGAGTGCGCAGTATGGCGGATGGAGCACGTTTGGGAGTGCGTAGTATGGCGGATGGAGCACGTTTAGGAGTGCGCAGCATGGCGGATGGACCACGTTTGGGAGTGCGCAGCATGGCGGATGGACCACGTTTGGGAGTGCGCAGCATGGCGGATGGACCACGTTTGGGAGTGCGCAGCATGGCGGATGGAGCACGTTTGGGAGTGCGCAGCATGGCGGATGGAGCACGTTTGGGAGTGCGCAGCATGGCGGATGGAGCATGATGGGGGGTGCGCAGCATGGCGGATGGAGCACGTTTGGGAGTGCGCAGCATGGCGGATGGAGCACTTTTGGGAGTGTGCAGCATGATGGATAGAGCACGATGGGGAGTGCGCAGCATGGCGGATGAAGCACGTTTGGGAGTGCGCAGCATGGGGGATGGAGCACGTTTGGGAGTGTGCAGCATGGCGGATAGAGCACGATGGGGAGTGCGCAGTATGGCGGATGGAGCACGTTTGGGAGTGCGCAGCATGGCGGATGGAGCACGTTTGGGAGTGTGCAGCATGGCGGATGGAGCACGTTTGGGAGTGTGCAGCATGGCGGATAGAGCATGATGGGGAGTGCGCAGCATGGCGGATGGAGCACGTTTGGGAGTGCGCAGCATGGCGGATGGAGCACGTTTGGGAGTGTGCAGCATGGCGGATGGAGCACGTTTGGGAGTGTGCAGCATGGCGGATAGAGCATGATGGGGAGTGCGCAGCATGGCGGATGGAGCACGTTTGGGAGTGCGCAGCATGGGGGATGCAGCACGATGGGGAGTGCGCAGTATGGCGGATGGAGCACGTTTGCTCAGCCTCTCTCCTTCCAGCCTCCCTCAGCATCAGCCTCCCCCTCCCAGCCTTCCCCAAGATCAGCCTCTCTGCTCCCAGCCTCCTCCAGCACGCCGTGCTCCTCTGCCGACACTTACCCACACAACCGATCGCATCCACTCACCCACACAACCGATCGCATCCACTCACCCACACAACCGATCGCATCCACTCACCCACACAACCGATCGCATCCACTCACCCACACAACCGATCGCATCCACTCACACACACAACCGATCGCATCCACTCACCCACACAACCGATCGCATACACTCACACACACAACCGATCGCATACACTCACACACACCCGATGCATACACTCACACACACCCGATCGCATACACTCACACACACAGACACTGACGATATTGCACATACGCGCTGATACTCACAACATCCGGGGATATCACATGCTTCTGGCCATGTGATCCTCCGTCAGGTCCTGGAAGCTCACAGCACAATATCGCCGCCGAGAAGCAAGCGATATCCCAGGATGTTGTGAGTATTTGGATGCGATGTGATGTGTGTGTGAGGTGTGTGTGAGTGTGATCTGATTTGTGTGTGTGTGTGTGTGTGTGCTGTTATGTTATGTATGTTCCGCAGCTGCAGGACCTTGATGTGTGGATGCGATGTGATGTGTGTGTGAGGTGTGTGTGAGAGTGAGTGTGAGCCGGTGTACACTGGTAACTATGATACACATCGGGTAACTAAGGGACCTTAGTTACCCGATGTGTATAATGGTTACCAGCGTTCACGGCCTCCGTGAAGATCCCAGCAGCGCAAGGTTATGTGTGGCGCTGCTGGGATCCTGACGGAGCCGGTGTAGAAGCAAGAGATATCCCAGCATGTTGTGATGTGTGAGGTGTGTGTGAGAGTGAGTGTGATCTGATGTGTGTGTACTCACCTGGGAATCGGAGCCCCGTGTCAGTTGGGCGGCCAGAGCGAGCGTGCATTGCGTGAGGGGGGCGGGGCCTGCAGAGAGCCGGGGCGAGAGGCCAATCCGTGTGGGGGGGCGGGGCCATGGCGAGCCCAGCGGCCAATCAGCTTTGTGTCACCGTAAGGACACAATTTCGGAGCATGACAGACAGACAGACAGACAGACAGACAGACAGACAGACAGACAGACAGACAAAGGCAATTATATATATAGATTATAGTACACACATTCTTACAGTAGTACAGACTATCATTCCTTCTTATATATACTATTATAGTACACACATTCTTACAGTAGTACAGACTATCATTCCTTCTTATATACACTATTATAGTACACACATTCTTACAGTAGTACAGACTATCATTCCATCTTATATACTATTATAGGACATACATTCTTACAGTAGTACAGACTATCATTCCTTCTTATATATACTATTATAGTACATACATTCTTACAGTAGTACAGACTATCATTCCTTCTTATATACACTATTATAGTACATACATTCTTACAGTAGTACAGACTATCATTCCTTCTTATATACACTATTATAGTACATACATTCTTACAGTAGTACAGACTATCATTCCTTCTTATATATACTATTATAGTACATACATTCTTACAGTAGTACAGACCATCATTCCTTCTTATATACACTATTATAGTACATACATTCTTACAGTAGTACAGACTATCATTCCTTCTTATATATACTATTATAATACATACATTCTTACAGTAGTACAGACTATCATTCCTTCTTATATACACTATTATAGTACACACATTCTTACAGTAGTACAGACTATCATTCCTTCTTATATACACTATTATAGTACACACATTCTTACAGTAGTACAGACTATCATTCCTTCTTATATATATACTATTATAATACATACATTCTTACAGTAGTACAGACTATCATTCCTACTTATATACACTATTATAGTACATACATTCTTACAGTAGTACAGACTATCATTCCTACTTATATACACTATTATAGTACATACATTCTTACAGTAGTACAGGCTATCATTCCTACTTATATACACTATTATAGTACATACATTCTTACAGTAGTACAGACTATCATTCCTTCTTATATATACTATTATAATACATACATTCTTACAGTAGTACAGACTATCATTCCTACTTATATACACTATTATAGTACATACATTCTTACAGTAGTACAGACTATCTCTCCTTCTTATATACACTATTATAGTACATACATTCTTACAGTATTACAGACTATCATTCCTTCTTATATATACTATTATATTACATACATTCTTACAGTAGTACAGACTATCATTCCTACTTATATACACTATTATAGTACATACATTCTTACAGTAGTACAGACTATCATTCCTTCTTATATATACTATTATATTACATACATTCTTACAGTAGTACAGACTATCATTCCTTCTTATATACACTATTACAGTACATACATTCTTACAGTAGTACAGACTATCATTCCTTCTTATATACACTATTATAGTACATACATTCTTACAGTAGTACAGACCATCATTCCTTCTTATATATACTATCATAGTACATACATTCTTACAGTAGTACAGACTATCATTCCTTCTTATATACACTATTATAGTACATACATTCTTACAGTAGTACAGACCATCATTCCTTCTTATATATACTATTATAGTACATACATTCTTACAGTAGTACAGTGTGAGGTAAATCCTGGGATATGAAGAGGAATTATGACTAGAAGTCATAATTGCTCTCATCACTCCCTGGCAGTGCCCCCCTCCCTTCTTGTGCTCAAATGTCCAGCATCTGTGAAGGTGTCACATCCCACTTACACCTCCAACAGCCATCTCCTCTGATATGGAGATGAGATGATGTGAGGACAATGGACCCAGGATGACTCCCTGCCGTCACCCTGTAACCAGAGTTGTATCTCATTAGCAAGGCTTGGAAGTAGCCAGACAGAACGACTCCAGTAAAAAATGGTTCATATCTCGCAAGCCATATCTCCGATAAATATGGCAACCATAAAAATGGTGTTTGCGCAGGCGGACGATGCTGGCACACCTTTTTTATGGAAGGGGGAGCTTGGGAAATACCCCAGGCGTGATATCAGCCATATGGGAACTCGTAGACAGGTCATGAGTCCCCTCGTTCTGTAGCTAAATTCATAACTGTCACAATGAGAGCATTGGCGTCCGCCTACGACGCTCCCAGGCAAAGTTATGGCCAATATCCCCTTTGCTGGATAATTCTGATCCATGCAGGGGGAGTGGCAGTGCTTCCCTGTGAGGTCACTAAGGTAGGAGGGGACCTGGATCTGCCCAGGTTGATAACCCTACTTCGGCCATTTTCCAGGGTTCTTCTCGCTGGGGGCACGTGCAGGAAACATCTGTGGGAGTTCCTAGAAACCTGGTCTACAGCGCCCCCCTGTGGCCAGACGCACAAGGTAACTGATTGAATTTGCATACCTGTTTGTAAACCATGCTTTATCTGTAACTGTACTCTGACATAACTGTATATTCTGTAGATTCCCTATTGTATATATTGTAGTTTCTAGTGTGCTTTAGGCGATTAAATTATATAATTAATCTTGGGCTGTTCTGTTATCTCGATCTTGAATCCCACGTCTGTGTGTTCGGCTAATAGTTACCGTAAATCGGTTGGTGGCAGCGAGTTGTGCCAAGGATTATTGTGGGGAGGCCAGTGAGATTCGGGGAGAGTTTATATATTCCGCCCGCGGAGGTCGGGGGAATATATACCCTTCTCTCGCCGGGGGCCCTTCAATAATCGGCATAAGTAGTATAGCGGCCTCCTTGCTTATTGTCGGGCAATTCCATAATTGGCCTGACTATAAGAGGGGCGCTAGAGAGCGCGTCACGTGCTCTGTCTGTCGGTCGGGAGGTATAAAGTAGGGGTGACCCCCACTTGTTACCCCCCGATTGTGACGTACTGGTAGCCAGCGCGGGGGATTTCTGAGTGACCCCCCGGTGGTTTGTGACATATTGGTGGCAAGCGGTGGGATCGAGATAATAGTGTGTGTGAGTGTGAGACCCATACTCCCAGACACTAAAGACTGCCTGCAGCAGCTGAGGCTGCTGGGGTCTTCAGACCAGCTCAACACTAGAGTGTCAGAGTGCAGATACTGTAAGGTGTGTGGAGGCATCAGGTGTCAGTTCTGTGTCAGTGACCAAAGTCTGCAACAATGGCTGATAGCACCAGGAGCAAAGCCAAAGGAATGGCCGATGCTCAGGCCAGAGACGATGAGGAGGTTGTCCACGAGCCCTCCAGGAGCCCGACGCCAGAGAACAGCTCTGCAGAGGACATCGCACAACCTTGCACTGCTGGACAAGATGAGGAGGAGCTCGCCCAAGGTTCCTCAACGAGCCAGATGCCAGCCCTCCGCTCTGCAGTGGACAGTGAAGCACCAGGCTCCGCAGCGGGCCGCAGATCACCACGTGCCATTCCACCGAGCCTGGGAGGCTCGGATAGCCTTCTTCAAATGGCTATGGCCCTACGCCAGGCTGGAGACCGGGAGGGCTACAAGGAACTCATGGCCGAGCGTGAGCGGCAAGCAGCGCGTGAAGAGCGCCAGGCAGAGCGTAACTACCAGCTGCAGCTAGCTCAGCTCCGGCCCTCATCAGCCACCCGTGACCTTCCAGACACCAAACTTCCAAAGGTCCGTGTTGAGGACTTCCCAGTGCTGGAGAAGGATGGAGACTTGGACTCTTTCTTGACTGCTTTTGAACGGACTTGCTTGCAGCATCATCTGAACAAGGACCAGTGGGCCAAATACCTGACCCCCCCGTTTAAGGGGTAAGGCCCTGGATATCCTTGGGGACTTGCCTGCTGAGGCGGATCAGGGCTACGACACCATCAAGCGGGCCCTGATCCAACAGTACAACCTCACCCCGGAGTCCTACCGCAAGAAGTTTCGGACGCTGCAGAAGGGACCAAAGGACTCCTGGGCTGACCACCGGCGGGCACTTGCCCGAGCTGCCGACCACTGGACCCAAGGCCTGCAGCTTTCCACCGGACCGGAGATCCTGGACTTGGTCATCACGGAGCAACTCTTGTGGAACTGCCCTGAGGATCTCCGCCAGTTCATCCGAGACCAGAAGCCAAAGGGATCCACGGCTACAGCTGCCCTGGCAGATGACTACACCAACAATCGGGCTCCTGAAGCCAGGAGAGCAGCCACCAGCAGCACCTGGAGAGGGGGTAAGATGAACTCTGTGACTGCCCCACCTGCCCCTAGACTGCAGGGGGTGTCCCCCTCAACTCCCCTCTCCAGGCCCGTGGCAGAACCAAGACGGTGCCACCAGTGCAACCTACCTGGACACTTCAAGGCCATGTGCCCTCAGCGTCCCAAGGCCCCGGCTCCGTCCCCGTCCCAAGGGCCGCCCAAGGTGTATTGTGTGGGTGGGGGTGGTGGTAGGTCCCTGGACAGCTTCCAACCTGTCACCGTCGGCCAGTCTGTGACCATAGGACTGCGAGACAGCGCCTCGGAGGTGACTCTGGTGCGGCCTGAGATGGTGTCCCCCCAAGACTTGATCCCTGGAAAAAACCCTCGCTGTCTCCGGGATTGGAGGCATTGACCCGGCGCTGCCTGTTGCTGACATTTATGTGGACTGGGGCGCAGGGCGAGGGGTGAGGGAGGTGGGGGTAACTGATCGGATCCCTGCAAACGTGCTACTTGGGACAGATTTGGGGCAAATAACCTCCCAGTTTGGCCCCGCCCCAAAGGCTGAACCTTCAGCCAGTGCTGACGTGCCTCCGGACAATGTTAATGTGTTATCTATGAATGATGTAAGGGAGGAGGGAGTGAACTCTGATATTTCTGCTTGCATAGACACCATAGACACACACGCAGCTGCAGCTGTGACAGGAGGGGAGGGGGTCAGAGAAAGGTGTGACAATGCCTCTACAAGTAACCAGCCTGTGAGCTGGGATCTGTTGCCCTCTGCAGGGATAAGCAGAGAGCAGGGTGCTGCAGGGGGAGGACCAGTGTGTGGGGTGGGGGCTACCACAGCAAATGTGGGGTCCCCAGAGATTTCACACCGGGGTTCTGTTGCTGCAGGAGGGGAACAGGCAGGTGAGATTGGGGCCGGTCCAGGAGCGGAAGTGCTCCCAGGTAAGATCTCGGTGCATGGTTCCCCCACAACCGGGGTGTCAGGAAGCCAGGTAGGTCTGCCTGAACCGGCGACTTGGTCAGGAACGGAGGAGGAGCAGGCACGACCCACGGTCGCAGCGGCTGTGGCCGCTGTCACCCGCAGTGGGAGTGCTGGAAGCCAAGGGGCCTCCCGGAGGTCCGATAGCTCTTCCCCTTCTGACCAAGTGGCAGCCGAGTCAGGTGGAGGCCAGGACACAGGTCCCGGGGTACTGACCGAAGATGTGACAGTCTCGTCGATTCTGGCCACATCTGGTCAGGGGTTTCAGGCAGCGTTAGAAGCTGACGACAGCCTGAAAGCTCTAAAGGAGCAGGCGGCACAGCCTCCCTCGGACTCGGACCCGGAGCGAGTGGTCTGGGACCAAGGACGGCTGTACCGGGCCACGGTCCAGCAGGGTTCACCGGAGGCGTGGCCCAGGGACCGACAGTTGGTGGTACCCTATCCGTTCCGGACGGAGTTGTTGCGGATCGCACATGAGATTCCGATGGCCGGACACCTAGGGATCGCTAAGACCAAGGCCAGGTTAAACCAGCATTTCTACTGGCCAAAAATGGGGGCCGATGTGGCTGCCTACTGCCGTTCGTGTGAAACCTGTCAGAGAGTGGGGAAGGCGGGGCCACGCCCCAAAGCCCCACTGGTATCTCTGCCAATCATCGATGAGCCTTTCAGGAGGGTGGCTGTGGATCTGGTCGGCCCGCTGGCCATCCCCAGCAGCTCCGGGAAACGCTTCATACTGACGGTAGTGGACTATGCCACCCGGTACCCAGAAGCAGTGGCCTTGTCGTCCATTCGGGCTGACAAGGTGGCCACCGCATTGCTGGAGATTTTCTCCCGAGTGGGTTTTCCCCAGGAAATGCTCACCGACCGGGGGACCCAATTCATGTCCCAGCTGATGGAGACCCTCTGTAAGCAAGTCCAGGTGCGACATCTGGTGGCCAGCCCGTACCATCCACAGACTAATGGCCTGTGCGAGCGGTTCAATGGCACCTTAAAGCAGATGCTTAAGATGTTGGTCGACTCCCATGGGCGTGACTGGGAGCGGTATCTCCCACACCTGTTATTTGCTTACCGGGAGGTTCCACAGGCCTCAACAGGATTCTCACCGTTTGAGCTCCTGTACGGGCGACGTGTGCGGGGCCCCCTGGCTCTGGTGAAAGAGGCTTGGGAAGGGGATTTGGCCACCCCTGGAGTGTCGGTTATCGAGTATGTCATGCGCTTCCGGGACAAAATGCAGGCCTTGACGCAACTGGTACACGACAATATGGCTCAAGCCCAGGCCGATCAGAAGCGTTGGTACGACCAGAACGCTTGTGAGAGGACCTACCAAGTGGGTCAAAAGGTGTGGGTACTGGTCCCCGTACCACAGGACAAGCTTCAGGCAGCCTGGGAAGGCCCATACCTCGTGTACCAGCAGCTCAACCCTGTAACGTACCTGGTCACCCTGGACCCTGCCCGTGGAAGGCGGAAGCCCTTCCATGTGAACATGATGAAGGCACATCATGAGCGGGAGGCATGTGCGCTCCCCGTGTGCAACCTGCCCGAGGAGGGAGAAGCGGAAACCCTCTTGGATATGCTAGCCCAGGTTAGGGCAGGCGGATCCATTGAGGATGTGGAGGTTGGCCACCAGCTCTTGGAAGACCAACGGTCCCAGCTGTGGGCCACCCTCCTCCCCTTCCGGGGGTTGTTTACCAACCAGCCCGGAAGGACTGACTTGGCTGTCCATCACGTGGACACTGGGGATCATCCCCCGATCCGGCGTTCAGCATATCGGGTCTCCCTGGAGGTGCAGCAACACATGCGCCAGGAGATTGACGAGATGCTGAAGCTGGGGGTGATCCAGGCATCCAACAGCGCTTGGGCCTCGCCTGTAGTCCTCGTCCCTAAGAAGGACCGAACCACTCGGTTCTGCGTGGACTACAGGGGGCTCAATGCTGTCACGGTCGCCGATGCGTACCCAATGCCACGCATCGATGACCTGCTCGATCAGTTGGCCGGGGCTCAGTACCTGACCATCATGGATCTGAGCCGGGGATATTGGCAGATCCCCCTGACTCGCAAGGCCAGGGAACGCTCTGCCTTTATTACCCCATTTGGACTGTACGAGTCCACGGTGATGCCATTCGGGATGAGGAATGCCCCTGCCACTTTCCAGCGGATGGTCAACACCCTGCTCAAGGGACTTGAAGGGTACGCGGCCGCGTACCTGGATGACATTGCCGTCTTCAGTCCCACCTGGGAGGACCACCTAGAGCATCTAGCACAGGTGCTCAGGCGGATCCACCGGGCAGGTCTGACCATCAAGCCGGGAAAGTGTCAGCTGGCCATGAGCGAGGTCCAGTACCTCGGTCACCGGGTAGGTGGGGGAACGCTGAAGCCCGAGCCTGAGAAAGTGGAGGCCATCGCATCCTGGCCCACCCCCAGGACCAAGAAGCAGGTGATGTCCTTCTTGGGGACCGCTGGGTACTATAGGAGGTTTGTTCCATGCTATAGTAGCCTGGCAAAGCCCTTGACGGACCTCACCAAGAAGAAGCTGCCCTCTGCAGTCGATTGGACAGTGGACTGCGAGACAGCCTTCCGGGCCCTAAAGGACGCCCTGTCCAGCCCGCCCGTGCTACAGGCAGCCGACTTCACGCGGCCGTTTGTAGTACAGACCGACGCCAGTGACTTCGGCCTCGGTGCGGTGCTCAGCCAGGTGGACTCTGCGAGCCAAGAGCACCCAGTCTTGTACCTGAGCAGGAAGCTGTTACCAAGGGAAGTGGCCTATTCTACAATGGAGAAGGAGTGCCTGGCCATAGTGTGGGCCCTGCAGCGTCTGCAACCCTATCTATACGGGCGCCACTTCATCGTGGAGACGGACCACAATCCCCTCAGCTGGTTGCACACCGTCTCTGGGACGAATGGGCGATTGTTGCGATGGAGCCTTGCGCTCCAGCAATACGACTTCACCATTCGCCACAAAAGGGGCCGTGACCACGGTAACGCAGACGGGCTGTCCCAACAAGGAGAGGTCGCGGACGGGCGCACGGGGGAACACCGGAGTGTGCTGCCCCCTAGCGCCCTCAAAAGGGGGGAGGTGTGAGGTAAATCCTGGGATATGAAGAGGAATTATGACTAGAAGTCATAATTGCTCTCATCACTCCCTGGCAGTGCCCCCCTCCCTTCTTGTGCTCAAATGTCCAGCATCTGTGAAGGTGTCACATCCCACTTACACCTCCAACAGCCATCTCCTCTGATATGGAGATGAGATGATGTGAGGACAATGGACCCAGGATGACTCCCTGCCGTCACCCTGTAACCAGAGTTGTATCTCATTAGCAAGGCTTGGAAGTAGCCAGACAGAACGACTCCAGTAAAAAATGGTTCATATCTCGCAAGCCATATCTCCGATAAATATGGCAACCATAAAAATGGTGTTTGCGCAGGCGGACGATGCTGGCACACCTTTTTTATGGAAGGGGGAGCTTGGGAAATACCCCAGGCGTGATATCAGCCATATGGGAACTCGTAGACAGGTCATGAGTCCCCTCGTTCTGTAGCTAAATTCATAACTGTCACAATGAGAGCATTGGCGTCCGCCTACGACGCTCCCAGGCAAAGTTATGGCCAATATCCCCTTTGCTGGATAATTCTGATCCATGCAGGGGGAGTGGCAGTGCTTCCCTGTGAGGTCACTAAGGTAGGAGGGGACCTGGATCTGCCCAGGTTGATAACCCTACTTCGGCCATTTTCCAGGGTTCTTCTCGCTGGGGGCACGTGCAGGAAACATCTGTGGGAGTTCCTAGAAACCTGGTCTACAGCGCCCCCCTGTGGCCAGACGCACAAGGTAACTGATTGAATTTGCATACCTGTTTGTAAACCATGCTTTATCTGTAACTGTACTCTGACATAACTGTATATTCTGTAGATTCCCTATTGTATATATTGTAGTTTCTAGTGTGCTTTAGGCGATTAAATTATATAATTAATCTTGGGCTGTTCTGTTATCTCGATCTTGAATCCCACGTCTGTGTGTTCGGCTAATAGTTACCGTAAATCGGTTGGTGGCAGCGAGTTGTGCCAAGGATTATTGTGGGGAGGCCAGTGAGATTCGGGGAGAGTTTATATATTCCGCCCGCGGAGGTCGGGGGAATATATACCCTTCTCTCGCCGGGGGCCCTTCAATAATCGGCATAAGTAGTATAGCGGCCTCCTTGCTTATTGTCGGGCAATTCCATAATTGGCCTGACTATAAGAGGGGCGCTAGAGAGCGCGTCACGTGCTCTGTCTGTCGGTCGGGAGGTATAAAGTAGGGGTGACCCCCACTTGTTACCCCCCGATTGTGACGTACTGGTAGCCAGCGCGGGGGATTTCTGAGTGACCCCCCGGTGGTTTGTGACATACAGACTATCATTCCTTCTTATATATACTATTATAGTACAAGTAAAATATATCTTTGTACCGTGTTAGCCAGTAGAGATAAAAAAATTGTTTAAAAGAACAGAGAGTCCTCAGTGGTTGATACCTTTTAATGGCTAACTGAAAAGATGGTAATAATTGCAAGCTTTCGAGACTACTCAGGTCTCTTCATCAGGCATGGTATAACACAAAATCTGAAGAGTCACGTATTTATACACAACAGGACTTAGAATAGTGCAGTAAAAAAAAAAAAAAAAAAAAAAAAGAACAAGTTATATGAAACAGAACTATCTCTATGGCAGGGGGACAAGCTGTTCTAGCCATAAATACTGCTGCAGTTCAGTGTGAAAGTTTTATTGTCCTTTGATAAGGGTCTGGTCCAGGGCTGTGACATGCTCGGATGGTCAGAGGAGCACATCTTTTAACTGATGTAAAAAGACATGAATCCATGAGACACATTCATTCCTTCTCTGAATGTGTCAAAGGTCATCATAAGTTAGTACACCCATAGTCTCCTATCTCTCTGGGACTTGAAGTTTCCTTTCAATACCAGCAATTTCATGTCCATGATGCTGTGGTCTGGGTTACAAAAATGTTTGGCCACAGGTAGATCCATCCTTTTTTCTCTAATTGTGTGGCGGTGAGAATTCATCCTTGTCCTGAGCTGTTGTCCTGTCTCCCCTACATACAGACCCCCAGTTGGACATTTGGTACATATAATTAAGTACACCACATTGGTTGTGGTGCAGCTGAACGTACCTGGGATCTTGTAGTCCTGATGTGATCTGGGAATCTTTATCTTGTCCGTTGTCAATATTAATGGACAGGTCTTGCATTTTTTCTGGTTGCAGGGAAATGTTCCTGTTGGTGTTGGAGAGGACAGGGAGCTTCTGACAATGATGCTTCTTAGATTTGGGGGTGTTTTTTATGTGTTTTGGATGAAAACTGTCCCATTTCAGGTATGTTGGACGGTCAATTGGCTTCTTGTACAGGGATGTCTGTATTTCATTGTTCCGTAGTTTAATGATGGTGTCCAAGAATTTGATTTCAGTGCAGGAGTAGTTGAGTGTTAGGTTGATGGTGGGATGAAACTGATTAAATTGTTCATGGAAGGTCTTCAGCTGCTCCTCAGACTCTGTCCAGATGATTAAAATATCATCAATGTAACGGTAGTAGGCCAGAGGCCTGATAGGACAAGAGGATAAAAAGTCACTCTCAAGCTTGGCCATGAAAAGATTTGCATATTGTGGTGCCATTTTGCTTCCCATTGCAGTCCCAGTCTCCTGTAGATATATGTCATTGTCAAATTCAAAGTAATTATGGGTGAGGATAAATCTAAGAAGCATCATTGTCAGAAGCTCCCTGTCCTCTCCAACACCAACAGGAACATTTCCCTGCAACCAGAAAAAATGCAAGACCTGTCCATTAATATTGACAACGGACAAGATAAAGATTCCCAGATCACATCAGGACTACAAGATCCCAGGTACGTTCAGCTGCACCACAACCAATGTGGTGTACTTAATTATATGTACCAAATGTCCAACTGGGGGTCTGTATGTAGGGGAGACAGGACAACAGCTCAGGACAAGGATGAATTCTCACCGCCACACAATTAGAGAAAAAAGGATGGATCTACCTGTGGCCAAACATTTTTGTAACCCAGACCACAGCATCATGGACATGAAATTGCTGGTATTGAAAGTAAAATATATCTTTGTACCGTGTTAGCCAGTAGAGATAAAAAAATTGTTTAAAAGAACAGAGAGTCCTCAGTGGTTGATACCTTTTAATGGCTAACTGAAAAGATGGTAATAATTGCAAGCTTTCGAGACTACTCAGGTCTCTTCATCAGGCATGGTATTGAAAGGAAACTTCAAGTCCCAGAGAGACAGGAGACTATGGGAGTACAAACTTATGATGACCTTTGACACATTCAGAGAAGGAATGAATGTGTCTCATGGATTCATGTCTTTTTACATCAGTTAAAAGATGTGCTCCTCTGACCATCCGAGCGTGTCACAGCCCTGGACCAGACCCTTATCAAAGGACAATAAAACTTTCACACTGAACTGCAGCAGTATTTATGGCTAGAACAGCTTGTCCCCCTGCCATAGAGATAGTTCTGTTTCATATAACTTGTTCTTTTTTTTTTTTTTTTTTTTTTTTTTTTTTTTTTTACTGCACTATTCTAAGTCCTGTTGTGTATAAATACGTGACTCTTCAGATTTTGTGTTATACCATGCCTGATGAAGAGACCTGAGTAGTCTCGAAAGCTTGCAATTATTACCATCTTTTCAGTTAGCCATTAAAAGGTATCAACCACTGAGGACTCTCTGTTCTTTTAAACAATTTTTTTATTATAGTACATACATTCTTACAGTAGTACAGACCATCATTCCTTCTTATATACACTATTATAGTACACACATTCTTACAGTAGTACAGACTATCATTCCTTCTTATATATACTATTATAGTACACACATTCTTACAGTAGTACAGACTATTATTCCTTCTTATATACACTATTATAGTACATACATTCTTACAGTAGTACAGACCATCATTCCTTCTTATATACACTATTATAGTACACACATTCTTACAGTAGTACAGACTATCATTCCTTCTTATATATACTATTATAGTACACACATTCTTACAGTAGTACAGACTATCATTCCTTCTTACATACACTATTATAGTACACACATTCTTACAGTAGTACAGACTATCATTCCTTCTTATATATATACTATTATAATACATACATTCTTACAGTAGTACAGACTATGATTCCTTCTTATATACACTATTATAATACATACATTCTTACAGTAGTACAGACTATCTCTCCTTCTTATATATACTATTATAGTACATACATTCTTACAGTAGTACAGACTATCATTCCTACTTATATACACTATTATAGTACATACATTCTTACAGTAGTACAGACTATCATTCCTTCTTATATATACTATTATAGTACATACATTCTTACAGTAGTACAGACTATCATTCCTACTTATATACACTATTATAGTACATACATTCTTACAGTAGTACAGACTATCTCTCCTTCTTATATATACTATTATAGTACATACATTCTTACAGTAGTACAGACTATCATTCCTTCTTATATACACTATTATAGTACATACATTCTTACAGTAGTACAGACCATCATTCCTTCTTATATATACTATCATAGTACATACATTCTTACAGTAGTACAGACTATCATTCCTTCTTATATACACTATTATAGTACATACATTCTTACAGTAGTACAGGCTATCATTCCTTCTTATATACACTATTATAGTACATACATTCTTACAGTAGTACAGACTATCATTCCTTCTTATATATACTATTATATTACATACATACTTACAGTAGTACAGACTATCATTCCTTCTTATATACACTATTATAGTACATACATTCTTACAGTAGTACAGACCATCATTCCTTCTTATATATACTATCATAGTACATACATTCTTACAGTAGTACAGACTATCATTCCTTCTTATATATACTATTATAGTACATACATTCTTACAGTAGTACAGACTATCATTCCTTCTTATATACACTATTATAGTACATACATTCTTACAGTAGTACAGACCATCATTCCTTCTTATATACACTATTATAGTACATACATTCTTACAGTAGTACAGACTATCATTCCTTCTTATATATACTATTATAGTACATACATTCTTACAGTAGTACAGACTATCATTCCTTCTTATATACACTATTATAGTACATACATTCTTACAGTAGTACAGACCATCATTCCTTCTTATATATACTATCATAGTACATACATTCTTACAGTAGTACAGACTATCATTCCTTCTTATATACACTATTATAGTACATACAATCTTACAGTAGTACAGACTATCATTCCTTCTTATATATACTATTATAGTACATACATTCTTACAGTAGTACAGACCATCATTCCTTCTTATATATACTATTATAGTACATACATTTTTACAGTAGTACAGACTATCATTCCTTCTTATATATACTATTATAGTACATACATTCTTACAGTAGTACAGACCATCATTCCTTCTTATATATACTATTATAGTACATACATTTTTACAGTAGTACAGACTATCATTCCTTCTTATATATACTATTATAGTACATACATTCTTACAGTAGTACAGACTATCATTCCTTCTTATATACACTATTATAGTACATGCATTCTTACAGTAGTACAGACTATCATTCCTTCTTATATATACTATTATAGTACATACATTTTTGCAGTAGTACAGACTATCATTCCTTCTTATATATACTATCATAGTACATACATTCTTACAGTAGTACAGACTATAATTCCTTCTTATATACACTATTATAGTACATACATTCTTACAGTAGTACAGACTATCATTCCTTCTTATATACACTATTATAGTACATACATTCTTACAGTAGTACAGACTATCATTCCTTCTTATATATACTATTATAGTACATACATTCTTACAGTAGTACAGACTATCATTCCTTCTTATATACACTATTATAGTACATACATTCTTACAGTAGTACAGACTATCATTCCTTCTTATATACACTATTATAGTACATACATTTTTACAGTAGTACAGACTATCATTTCTTCTTATATATACTATCATAGTACATACATTCTTACAGTAGTACAGACTATCATTCCTTCTTATATACACTATTATAGTACATACATTCTTACAGTAGTACAGACTATCATTCCTTCTTATATATACTATCATAGTACATACATTCTTACAGTAGTACAGACCATCATTCCTTCTTATATACACTATTATAGTACATACATTCTTACAGTAGTACAGACCATCATTCCTTCTTATATACACTATTATAGTACATACATTCTTACAGTAGTACAGACTATCATTCCTTCTTATATACACTATTATAGTACATACATTCTTACAGTAGTACAGACCATCATTCCTTCTTATATACACTATTATAGTACATACATTCTTACAGTAGTACAGACTATCATTCCTTCTTATATATACTATCATAGTACATACATTCTTACAGTAGTACAGACCATCATTCCTTCTTATATACACTATTATAGTACATACATTCTTACAGTAGTACAGACCATCATTCCTTCTTATATACACTATTATAGTACATACATTCTTACAGTAGTACAGACCATCATTCCTTCTTATATACACTATTATAGTACATACATTCTTACAGTAGTACAGACTATCATTCCTTCTTATATATACTATCATAGTACATACATTCTTACAGTAGTACAGACTATCGTTCCTTCTTATATACACTATTATAGTACATACATTCTTACAGTAGTACAGACTATCATTCCTTCTTATATACACTATTATAGTACATACATTCTTACAGTAGTACAGACTCATTCCTTCTTATATATACTATCATAGTACATACATTCTTACAGTAGTACAGACTATCGTTCCTTCTTATATACACTATTATAGTACATACATTCTTACAGTAGTACAGACTATCATTCCTTCTTATATACACTATTATAGTACATACATTCTTACAGTAGTACAGACTATCATTCCTACTTATATATACTATCATAGTACATACATTCTTACAGTAGTACAGACTATCATTCCTTCTTATATACACTATTATAGTACATACATTCTTACAGTAGTACAGACTCATTCCTTCTTATATATACTATCATAGTACATACATTCTTACAGTAGTACAGACTATCATTCCTTCTTATATACACTATCATAGTACATACATTCTTACAGTAGTACAGACTATCATTCCTTCTTATATACACTATTATAGTACATACATTCTTACAGTAGTACAGACTATCATTCCTTCTTATATACACTATTATAGTACATACATTCTTACAGTAGTACAGACCATCATTCCTTCTTATATACACTATTATAGTACATACATTCTTACAGTACTACAGACTATCATTCCTTCTTATATACACTATTATAGTACATACATTCTTACAGTAGTACAGACTATCATTCCTTATATACACTATTATAGTACATACATTCTTACAGTAGTACAGACCATCATTCCTTCTTATATACACTATTATAGTACATACATTCTTACAGTAGTACAGACTATAATTCCTTCTTATATACACTATTATAGTACATACATTCTTACAGTAGTACAGACTATCATTCCTTCTTATATACACTATTATAGTACATACATTCTTACAGTAGTACAGACCATCATTCCTTTTTATATACACTATTATAGTACATACATTCTTACAGTAGTACAGACTATCATTCCTTCTTATATACACTATTATAGTACATACATTCTTACAGTAGTACAGACCATCATTCCTTCTTATATATACTATCATAGTACATACATTCTTACAGTAGTACAGACTATCATTCCTTCTTATATACACTATTATAGTACATACATTCTTACAGTAGTACAGACTATCATTCCTTCTTATATACACTATTATAGTACATACATTCTTACAGTAGTACAGACTATCATTCCTTCTTATATATACTATCATAGTACATACATTCTTACAGTAGTACAGACTATCATTCCTTCTTATATACACTATTATAGTACATACATTCTTACAGTAGTACAGGCTATCGTTCCTTCTTATATACACTATTATAGTACATACATTCTTACAGTAGTACAGACTATCATTCCTTCTTATATACACTATTATAGTACATACATTCTTACAGTAGTACAGACTCATTCCTTCTTATATATACTATCATAGTACATACATTCTTACAGTAGTACAGACTATCATTCCTTCTTATATACACTATTATAGTACATACATTCTTACAGTAGTACAGACTATCATTCCTTCTTATATACACTATCATAGTACATACATTCTTACAGTAGTACAGACTATCATTCCTTCTTATATACACTATTATAGTACATACATTCTTACAGTAGTACAGACTATCATTCCTTCTTATATACACTATTATAGTACATACATTCTTACAGTAGTACAGGCTATCATTCCTTCTTATATACACTATTATAGTACATACATTCTTACAGTAGTACAGACTATCATTCCTTCTTATATACACTATTATAGTACATACATTCTTACAGTAGTACAGACCATCATTCCTTCTTATATATACTATCATAGTACATACATTCTTACAGTAGTACAGACTATCATTCCTTCTTATATACACTATTATCTATATATATAATTGCCTTATTCTGTCTGTCTGTCTGTCTGTCTGTCTGTCATGCTCCGAAATTGTGTCCTTACGGTGACACAAAGCTGATTGGCCGCTGGGCTCGCCATGGCCCCGCCCCCCCACACGGATTGGCCTCTCGCCCCGGCTCTCTGCAGGCCCCGCCCCCTCACGCAATGCACGCTCGCTCTGGCCCAACTGACACGGAGCCCCGATTCCCAGGTGAGTACACACACACACATCAGATCACACTCACTCTCACACTCACTCTCACACACACCTCACACATCACAACATCCTGGGATATCGCTTGCTTCTACACCGGCTCCGTCAGGATCCCAGCAGCGCCAGACATAACCTTGCGATGCTGGGATCTTGACGGAGGCCGTGAAAGCTGGTAACCATTATACACATCGGGTAACTAAGGTCCCTTAGTTACCCGATGTGTATCATAGTTACCAGTGTACACCGGCTCACACTCACTCTCACACACACCTCACACACACATCACATCGCATCCACACATCAAGGTCCTGCAGCTGCGGAACATACACACACATAACAGCACACACACAAACACACACACACACATACACACACAAATCAGATCACACTCACACACACCTCACACATCACATCGCATCCACATACTCACAACATCCTGGGATATCGCTTGCTTCTCGGCGGCGATACTGTGCTGTTGTGAGCTTCCAGGACCTGCCGGGGGATCACATGGCCAGAAGCATGTGATATCCCCGGATGTTGTGAGTATCAGCGCGTATGTGCGATATCGTCAGTGTGTGTGTCTTTGTGTGTGAGTGTATGCGATCGGGTGTGTGTGAGTGTATGCGATCGGGTGTGTGTGTGTGGGTGTGTGTGAGTGTATGCGATCGGGTGGGTGTGTGTCGGTGTGTGAGTGTATGCGATCGGATCTGTGAGTGTCGGCAGAGGAGCACGGCGTGCTGGAGGAGGCTGAGAGGAGAGTGTGTGCCCTGTGTGTGCCCTGTGTGTGCCCTGTGTGTGCCCTGTGTGTGCCCTGTGCGAGCCCTGTGCGTGCCCTGTGCGTGCCCTGTGCGTGCCCTGTGCGAGCCCTGTGCGAGCCCTGTGCGTGCCCTGTGCGAGCCCTGTGCGAGCCCTGTGCGTGCCCTGTGCGTGCCCTGTGCGTGCCCTATGCGTGCCCTGTGTGTGCCCTGTGTGTGCCCTGTGCGTGCCCTGTGCGTGCCCTGTGCGTGCCCTGTGCGCGCTTTGTGCGAGCCCTGTGCGAGTCCCATATGTGCCCTGTTTTGTGTGTTGGGGTTTACATGGCAGCTGCAGTTTTCCTATCATCATGTTGTCATTCTACAAGCCTCACTGATCAGTGCTGAGCGGCTGATCTTATACTTTACGATTTTATATCAGTGAAAAGCATCTATTCTGGGCAATGGGTGTTTGGGCCATAGCTGGTGCTAAGTCCTATATTCCTTTGTTATTGATATGTTATATATTAATAATGTATTTGTGACTTCAATAATTTTGCATTAAGTAGAATCATTTTGAATATTTTCTGTAGTTTAGAGACGACTTTATAGAGCAATCTATATATATAATTGCCTTATTCTGTCTGTCTGTCTGTCTGTCTGTCATGCTCCGAAATTGTGTCCTTACGGTGACACAAAGCTGATTGGCCGCTGGGCTCGCCATGGCCCCGCCCCCCCACACGGATTGCCCTTTCGCCCCGGCTCTCTGCAGGCCCCGCCCCCCTCACGCAATACACGCTCGCTCTGGCCCAACTGACACGGAGCTCCGATTCCCAGGTGAGTACACACACACATCAGATCACACTCAGTCTCACACTCACTCTCACACACACCTCACACATCACAACATCCTGGGATATCGCTTGCTTCTACACCGGCTCCGTCAGGATCCCGGCAGCGCCAGACATAACCTTGCGATGCTGGGATCTTGACGGAGGCCGTGAAAGCTGGTAACCATTATAAACATCGGGTAACTAAGGTCCCTTAGTTACCCGATGTGTATCATAGTTACCAGTGTACACCGGCTCACACTCACTCTCACACACACCTCACACACACATCACATCGCATCCACACATCAAGGTCCTGCAGCTGCGGAACACACACACACACATACACACACAAATCAGATCACACTCACACACACCTCACACATCACATCGCATCCACATACTCACAACATCCTGGGATATCGCTTGCTTCTCGGCGGCGATACTGTGCTGTTGTGAGCTTCCAGGACCTGCCGGGGGATCACATGGCCAGAAGCATGTGATATCCCCGGATGTTGTGAGTATCAGCGCGTATGTGCAATATCGTCAGTGTGTGTGTCTTTGTGTGTGAGTGTATGCGATCGGGTGTGTGTGAGTGTATGCGATCGGGTGTGTGTGTGTGGGTGTGTGTGAGTGTATGCGATCGGGTGTGTGTGAGTGTATGCGATCGGGTGTGTGTGAGTGTATGCGATCGGATCTGTGAGTGTCGGCAGAGGAGCACGGCGTGCTGGAGGAGGCTGAGAGGAGAGAGGCTGATCCTGGGGAAGGCTGGGATATGGAGGCTGATGCTGGAGACGGAGAGGCTGATGCTGGGGACAGAGAAGCTGATGCTGAGGACAGAGAGGCTGATGCTGGGGACAGAGAAGCTGATGCTGGGGACAGAGAGGCTGATGCTGCGGGAGGCTGATGCTGGGGACAGAGAGGCTGATGCTGGGGACAGAGAGGCTGATGCTGGGGACAGAGAGGCTGATGCTGGGGACAGAGAGGCTGATGCTGGGGACAGAGAGGCTGATGCTGGGGACAGAGAGGCTGATGCTAGAGACAGAGAGGCTAATGCTGGGGACAGAGAGGCTAATGCTGGGGACAGAGAGGCTGATGCTGGAGACAGAGAGGCTGATGCTGGAGACAGAGAGGCTGATGCTGGAGACAGAGAGGCTGATGCTGGAGACAGAGAGGCTGATGCTGGAGACAGAGAGGCTGATGCTGGAGACAGAGAGGCTGATGCTGGGGACAGAGAGGCTGATGCTGGGGACAGAGAGGCTGATGCTGGGGACAGAGAGGCTGATGCTGGGGACAGAGAGGCTGATGCTGGGGACAGAGAGGCTGATGCTGGGGACAGAGAGGCTGATGCTGGGGACAGAGAGGCTGATGCTGGGGACAGAGAGGCTGATGCTGGGGACAGAGAGGCTGATGCTGGGAGGAGAGAGGCTGATGCTGCAGGTAGAGAGGCTGATGCTGGCGCAGCATGGCGGATGGAGCACGTTTGGGAGTGCGCAGCATGGCGGATGGAGCACGTTTGGGAGTGCGCAGCATGGCGAATGGAGCACGTTTGGGAGTGCGCAGCATGGCGAATGGAGCACGTTTGGGAGTGCGCAGGATGGGAGATGGAGCACGATGGGGGGTGCGCAGCATAGGGGATGGAGCACGTTTGGGAGTGCGCAGCATGGCGGATGGAGCACGATTGGGAGTGCGCAGCATGGGGGATGCAGCACAATGGGGAGTGCGGAGTATGGCGGATGGAGCACGTTTGGGAGTGCGCAGCATGGCGGATGGACCATGTTTGGGAGTGCGCAGCATGGCGGATGGAGCACGTTTGGGAGTGCGCAGCATGGGAGATGGAGCACGATGGGGAGTGCGCAGCATGGCGGATGGAGCACGTTTGGGAGTGCGCAGCATGGCGGATGGAGCACGTTTGGGAGTGCGCAGCATGGGAGATGGAGCACGATGGGGAGTGCGCAGCATGGCGGATGGAGCACGTTTGGGAGTGCGCAGCATGGGGGATGGAGCACGTTTGGGAGTGCGCAGCATGGCGGATGGAGCACGTTTGGGAGTGCGCAGCATGGCGGATGGAGCACGTTTGGGAGTGCGCAGCATAGCGGATGGAGCACGTTTGGGAGTGCGCAGGATGGGAGATGGAGCACGATGGGGGGTGCGCAGCATACGGGATGGAGCACGATGGGGAGTGCGCTGCATGGGGGATGGAGCACGATGGGAAGTGCACACCTCCCCCCAACACACACACACACACATACGCGCGCGCACTGCACAACACACCACACCACAGACACACACTGGGAACCACAAACAACTGCCCTACACAGACACCCACACACACAGACAACGCTGCACACACAAATATACGCACATACCGCACAACACGCACATTGTACAAAACATACCTCCCCCCAAAACACACCACACACACACAAACTGCGCAACACACACACAACGCTACAGACACACAGCGCTCCACAAACAACGCAACACACAAACAACACCGCTCTCACCCCCCCATCACACCCAGACAACATCCAGAACATGTACAGCGCCCTACACAAACACTTGGTAACTACACACAACAACATCTATATATATATAACAAAAATCATACATGAACTACACAATACGTAAATTCTAGAATACCCGATGCGTAGAATCGGGCCACCTTCTAGTAGTACATATATTCTTACAGTAGTACAGACTATCATTCCTTCTTATATACACTATTATAGTACATACATTCTTACAGTAGTACAGACTATAATTCCTTCTTATATACTATCATAGTACATACATTCTTACAGTAGTACAGACTATCATTCCTTCTTATATACACTATTATAGTACATACATTCTTACAGTAGAACAGACTATCATTCCTTCTTATATATACTATCATAGTACATACATTCTTACAGTAGTACAGACCATCATTCATTCTTATATATACTATTATAGTACATACATTCTTACAGTAGTACAGACCATCATTCATTCTTATATATACTATTATAGTACATACATTCTTACAGTAGAACAGACTATCATTCCTTCTTATATATACTATCATAGTACATACATTCTTACAGTAGTACAGACCATCATTCATTCTTATATATACTATTATAGTACATACATTCTTACAGTAGTACAGACCATCATTCATTCTTATATATACTATTATAGTACATACATTCTTACAGTAGAACAGACTATCATTCCTTCTTATATACACTATTATAGTACATACATTCTTACAGTAGTACAGACTATCATTCCTTCTTATATACACTATTATAGTACATACATTCTTACAGTAGTACAGACTATCATTCCTTCTTATATACACTATTATAGTACATACATTCTTACAGTAGTACAGACTATCATTCATTCTTATATATACTATCATAGTACATACATTCTTACAGTAGTACAGACTATCATTCCTACTTATATACACTATTATAGTACATACATTCTTACAGTAGTACAGACTATCATTGTTTCTTATATATACTATGATAGTACACACATTCTTACAGTAGTACAGACTATCATTCCTTCTTATATACACTATCATAGTACATACATTCTTACAGTAGAACAGACTATCATTCCTTCTTATATACACTATTATAATACATACATTCTTACAGTAGTACAGACTATCATTCCTTCTTATATATACTATGATAGTACACACATTCTTACAGTAGTACAGACTATCATTCCTTCTTATATACACTATCATAGTACATACATTCTTACAGTAGAACAGACTATCATTCCTTCTTATATACACTATTATAGTACATACATTCTTACAGTAGTACAGACTATCATTCCTTCTTATATACACTATTATAGTACATACATTCTTACAGTAGTACAGACTATCATTCATTCTTATATATACTATCATAGTACATACATTCTTACAGTAGTACAGACTATCATTCCTACTTATATACACTATTATAGTACATACATTCTTACAGTAGTACAGACTATCATTGTTTCTTATATATACTATGATAGTACACACATTCTTACAGTAGTACAGACTATCATTCCTTCTTATATACACTATCATAGTACATACATTCTTACAGTAGAACAGACTATCATTCCTTCTTATATACACTATTATAGTACATACATTCTTACAGTAGTACAGACTATCATTCCTTCTTATATACACTATTATAGTACATACATTCTTACAGTAGTACAGACTATCATTCCTTCTTATATACACTATTATAGTACATACATTCTTACAGTAGTACAGACTATCATTCATTCTTATATATACTATCATAGTACATACATTCTTACAGTAGTACAGACTATCATTCCTTCTTATATACACTATTATAGTACATACATTCTTACAGTAGTACAGGCTATCATTCCTACTTATATACACTATTATAGTACATACATTCTTACAGTAGTACAGACTATCATTGTTTCTTATATATACTATGATAGTACACACATTCTTACAGTAGTACAGACTATCATTCCTTCTTATATACACTATTATAGTACATACATTCTTACAGTAGTACAGACTATCATTCCTTCTTATATACACTATTATAGTACACTAGAAGGTGGCCCGATTCTACGCATCGGGTATTCTAGAATTTACGTATTGTGTAGTTCATGTATGATTTTTGTTATATATATATAGATGTTGTTGTGTGTAGTTACCAAGTGTTTGTGTAGGGCGCTGTACATGTTCTGGATGTTGTCTGGGTGTGATGGGGGGGTGAGAGCAGTGTTGTTTGTGTGTTGCGTTGTTTGTGGAGCGCTGTGTGTCTGTAGCGTTGTGTGTGTGTTGCGCAGTTTGTGTGTGTGTGGTGTGTTTTGGGGGGAGGTATGTTTTGTACAATGTGCGTGTTGTGCGGTATGTGCGTATATTTGTGTGTGCAGCGTTGTCTGTGTGTGTGGGTGTCTGTGTAGGGCAGTTGTTTGTGGTTCCCAGTGTGTGTCTGTGGTGTGGTGTGTTGTGCAGTGCGCGCGCGTATGTGTGTGTGTGTTGGGGGGAGGTGTGCACTTCCCATCGTGCTCCATCCCCCATGCAGCGCACTCCCCATCGTGCTCCATCCCGTATGCTGCGCACCCCCCATCGTGCTCCATCTCCCATCCTGCGCACTCCCAAACGTGCTCCATCCGCTATGCTGCGCACTCCCAAACGTGCTCCATCCGCCATGCTGCGCACTCCCAAACGTGCTCCATCCGCCATGCTGCGCACTCCCAAACGTGCTCCATCCCCCATGCTGCGCACTCCCAAACGTGCTCCATCCGCCATGCTGCGCACTCCCCATCGTGCTCCATCTCCCATGCTGCGCACTCCCAAACGTGCTCCATCCGCCATGCTGCGCACTCCCAAACGTGCTCCATCCGCCATGCTGCGCACTCCCCATCGTGCTCCATCTCCCATGCTGCGCACTCCCAAACGTGCTCCATCCGCCATGCTGCGCACTCCCAAACATGGTCCATCCGCCATGCTGCGCACTCCCAAACGTGCTCCATCCGCCATACTCCGCACTCCCCATTGTGCTGCATCCCCCATGCTGCGCACTCCCAATCGTGCTCCATCCGCCATGCTGCGCACTCCCAAACGTGCTCCATCCCCTATGCTGCGCACCCCCCATCGTGCTCCATCTCCCATCCTGCGCACTCCCAAACGTGCTCCATTCGCCATGCTGCGCACTCCCAAACGTGCTCCATTCGCCATGCTGCGCACTCCCAAACGTGCTCCATCCGCCATGCTGCGCACTCCCAAACGTGCTCCATCCGCCATGCTGCGCCAGCATCAGCCTCTCTACCTGCAGCATCAGCCTCTCTCCTCCCAGCATCAGCCTCTCTGTCCCCAGCATCAGCCTCTCTGTCCCCAGCATCAGCCTCTCTGTCCCCAGCATCAGCCTCTCTGTCCCCAGCATCAGCCTCTCTGTCCCCAGCATCAGCCTCTCTGTCCCCAGCATCAGCCTCTCTGTCCCCAGCATCAGCCTCTCTGTCCCCAGCATCAGCCTCTCTGTCTCCAGCATCAGCCTCTCTGTCTCCAGCATCAGCCTCTCTGTCTCCAGCATCAGCCTCTCTGTCTCCAGCATCAGCCTCTCTGTCTCCAGCATCAGCCTCTCTGTCTCCAGCATCAGCCTCTCTGTCCCCAGCATTAGCCTCTCTGTCCCCAGCATTAGCCTCTCTGTCTCTAGCATCAGCCTCTCTGTCCCCAGCATCAGCCTCTCTGTCCCCAGCATCAGCCTCTCTGTCCCCAGCATCAGCCTCTCTGTCCCCAGCATCAGCCTCTCTGTCCCCAGCATCAGCCTCTCTGTCCCCAGCATCAGCCTCCCGCAGCATCAGCCTCTCTGTCCCCAGCATCAGCTTCTCTGTCCCCAGCATCAGCCTCTCTGTCCTCAGCATCAGCTTCTCTGTCCCCAGCATCAGCCTCTCCGTCTCCAGCATCAGCCTCCATATCCCAGCCTTCCCCAGGATCAGCCTCTCTCCTCTCAGCCTCCTCCAGCACGCCGTGCTCCTCTGCCGACACTCACAGATCCGATCGCATACACTCACACACACCCGATCGCATACACTCACACACACCCGATCGCATACACTCACACACACCCACACACACACACCCGATCGCATACACTCACACACACCCGATCGCATACACTCACACACAAAGACACACACACTGACGATATTGCACATACGCGCTGATACTCACAACATCCGGGGATATCACATGCTTCTGGCCATGTGATCCCCCGGCAGGTCCTGGAAGCTCACAACAGCACAGTATCGCCGCCGAGAAGCAAGCGATATCCCAGGATGTTGTGAGTATGTGGATGCGATGTGATGTGTGAGGTGTGTGTGAGTGTGATCTGATTTGTGTGTGTATGTGTGTGTGTGTGTTCCGCAGCTGCAGGACCTTGATGTGTGGATGCGATGTGATGTGTGTGTGAGGTGTGTGTGAGAGTGAGTGTGAGCCGGTGTACACTGGTAACTATGATACACATCGGGTAACTAAGGGACCTTAGTTACCCGATGTTTATAATGGTTACCAGCTTTCACGGCCTCCGTCAAGATCCCAGCATCGCAAGGTTATGTCTGGCGCTGCCGGGATCCTGACGGAGCCGGTGTAGAAGCAAGCGATATCCCAGGATGTTGTGATGTGTGAGGTGTGTGTGAGAGTGAGTGTGAGACTGAGTGTGATCTGATGTGTGTGTGTACTCACCTGGGAATCGGAGCTCCGTGTCAGTTGGGCCAGAGCGAGCGTGTATTGCGTGAGGGGGGCGGGGCCTGCAGAGAGCCGGGGCGAAAGGGCAATCCGTGTGGGGGGGCGGGGCCATGGCGAGCCCAGCGGCCAATCAGCTTTGTGTCACCGTAAGGACACAATTTCGGAGCATGACAGACAGACAGACAGACAGACAGAATAAGGCAATTATATATATAGATACATTCTTACAGTAGTACAGACTATCATTCCTTCTTATATACACTATTATAGTACATACATTCTTACAGTAGTACAGACTCATTCCTTCTTATATATACTATTATAGTACATACATTCTTCCAGTAGTACAGACTCATTCCTTCTTATATATATACTATTATAGTACATACATTCTTACAGTAGTACAGACTATCATTCCTTCTTATATACACTATTATAGTACATACATTCTTACAGTAGTACAGACTATCATTCCTTCTTATATACACTATTATAGTACATACATTCTTACAGTAGTACAGACTATCATTCCTTCTTATATACACTATTATAGTACATACATTCTTACAGTAGTACAGACTATCATTCATTCTTATATATACTATCATAGTACATACATTCTTACAGTAGTACAGACTATCATTCCTTCTTATATATACTATTATAGTACATACATTCTTACAGTAGAACAGACTATCATTCCTTCTTATATATACTATTATAGTACATACATTCTTACAGTAGAACAGACTATCATTCCTTCTTATATATACTATTATAGTACATACATTCTTACAGTAGTACAGACCATCATTCATTCTTATATATACTATTATAGTACATACATTCTTACAGTAGAACAGACTATCATTCCTTCTTATATACACTATTATAGTACATACATTCTTACAGTAGTACAGACTATCATTCCTTCTTATATACACTATTATAGTACATACATTCTTACAGTAGTACAGACTATCATTCCTTCTTATATACACTATTATAGTACATACATTCTTACAGTAGTACAGACCATCATTCATTCTTATATATACTATTATAGTACATACATTCTTACAGTAGAACAGACTATCATTCCTTCTTATATACACTATTATAGTACATACATTCTTACAGTAGTACAGACTATCATTCCTTCTTATATACACTATTATAGTACATACATTCTTACAGTAGTACAGACTATCATTCATTCTTATATATACTATCATAGTACATACATTCTTACAGTAGTACAGACTATCATTCCTACTTATATACACTATTATAGTACATACATTCTTACAGTAGTACAGACTATCATTGTTTCTTATATATACTATGATAGTACACACATTCTTACAGTAGTACAGACTATCATTCCTTCTTATATACACTATCATAGTACATACATTCTTACAGTAGAACAGACTATCATTCCTTCTTATATACACTATTATAGTACATACATTCTTACAGTAGTACAGACTATCATTCATTCTTATATATACTATCATAGTACATACATTCTTACAGTAGTACAGACTATCATTCCTACTTATATACACTATTATAGTACATACATTCTTACAGTAGTACAGACTATCATTGTTTCTTATATATACTATGATAGTACACACATTCTTACAGTAGTACAGACTATCATTCCTTCTTATATACACTATTATAGTACATACATTCTTACAGTAGAACAGACTATCATTCCTTCTTATATACACTATTATAGTACATACATTCTTACAGTAGTACAGACTATCATTCCTTCTTATATATACTATTATAGTACATACATTCTTACAGTAGTATAGACTATCATTCCTTCTTATATACACTATTATAGTACATACATTCTTACAGTAGTACAGACTATCATTCCTTCTTATATACACTATTATAGTACATACATTCTTACAGTAGTACAGACTATCATTCCTTCTTATATACACTATTATAGTACATACATTCTTACAGTAGTACAGACTATCATTCATTCTTATATATACTATCATAGTACATACATTCTTACAGTAGTACAGACTATCATTCCTACTTATATACACTATTATAGTACATACATTCTTACAGTAGTACAGACTATCATTGTTTCTTATATATACTATTATAGTACATACATTCTTACAGTAGTATAGACTATCATTCCTTCTTATATACACTATTATAGTACATACATTCTTACAGTAGTACAGACTATCATTCCTTCTTATATACACTATTATAGTACATACATTCTTACAGTAGTACAGACTATCATTCATTCTTATATATACTATCATAGTACATACATTCTTACAGTAGTACAGACTATCATTCCTACTTATATACACTATTATAGTACATACATTCTTACAGTAGTACAGACTATCATTCCTTCTTATATACACTATTATAGTACATACATTCTTACAGTAGTACAGACTATCATTCCTTCTTATATACACTATTATAGTACATACATTCTTACAGTAGTACAGACTATCATTCCTTCTTATATACACTATTATAGTACATACATTCTTACAGTAGTACAGACTCATTCCTTCTTATATATAAAAAAAAAAAAAAAAAAAAAAAAAAAAATATATACTATTATAGTACATACATTCTTCCAGTAGTACAGACTCATTCCTTCTTATATATATACTATTATAGTACATACATTCTTACAGTAGTACAGACTATCATTCCTTCTTATATACACTATTATAGTACATACATTCTTACAGTAGTACAGACTATCATTCCTTCTTATATACACTATTATAGTACATACATTCTTACAGTAGTACAGACTCATTCCTTCTTATATATACTATTATAGTACATACATTCTTACAGTAGTACAGACTCATTCCTTCTTATATATACTATTATAGTACATACATTCTTACAGTAGTACAGACTATCATTCCTTCTTATATATACTATTATAGTACATACATTCTTACAGTAGTACAGACTATCATTCCTTCTTATATACACTATTATAGTACATACATTCTTACAGTAGTACAGACCATCATTCATTCTTATATATACTATTATAGTACATACATTCTTACAGTAGTACAGACCATCATTCATTCTTATATATACTATTATAGTACATACATTCTTACAGTAGTACAGACCATCATTCATTCTTATATATACTATTATAGTACATACATTCTTACAGTAGAACAGACTATCATTCCTTCTTATATATACTATTATAGTACATACATTCTTACAGTAGTACAGACTATCATTCCTTCTTATATACACTATTATAGTACATACATTCTTACAGTAGTACAGACCATCATTCATTCTTATATATACTATTATAGTACATACATTCTTACAGTAGAACAGACTATCATTCCTTCTTATATACACTATTATAGTACATACATTCTTACAGTAGTACAGACTATCATTCATTCTTATATATACTATCATAGTACATACATTCTTACAGTAGTACAGACTATCATTCATTCTTATATATACTATCATAGTACATACATTCTTACAGTAGTACAGACTATCATTCCTACTTATATACACAAATCAAATCAAATCAAATCAAATCAAATCAAATAAGCTTTATTGGCAGGACCAAATACAAATTAGTTTTGCCAAAGCAAGTGTACATTAGGGCCTGGGGCTGTGGGGATGGTGGGTGGGGATTGTAGGAAGGATGGATGGGGCACATCCAGGGTGGGGACTGTGGGGGCACTTCTAGGATGGGGGCTATGGAAGTCCATGGCTTATGATGGGGCATATCCACGGTGGGGACTGTGGTAACGGTGGATGGGGCATATCCAGGGTGGGGATTGGGGGGCCACATCTGGGATGGGGGGCTATGGAAGTCCATGGCTTATCATAGTTCTCTTTCTCGAAGTCTATGACATTCGCTCACATACCGCGCTGCTATCTCCACTGCGCTCTCTTCTTCCCCCAGCAGGATATATATTTTCTCTTCCTCCTTCATGGAGCTGAAATCCGGGAAGAGATGGGAGAGTCTCCTGAAGTGAGTGTCCCTCACTGCTGAGTACTTGGTGCAGTGTAGCAGGAAGTGGGTTTCATCCTCCAGGGCCTCCAGGTCACAGTGTTGGCACAGTCTGTCCTCCCTTGGCTTGTAGCTCTGCTTGTGTCGACCGGATTCGATGGCTAGACTGTGGGCACTGAGTCTATATCGGCTCAGGGTCCTGCGGTCTCTGGGGTCCGGGATTTTCTCCAGATACGGGGCCAGTCTGTAGTCTCTCTGTAGACTCTGGTACGTGGTCAGTTTCTGTGAGGTGTTGATGTCGGTCCTCCAGTCACTGACATACCTCTCCTGGCCCTCGTCTACCATCTTCCTGATTCTGGTTCTTGTCAGGCTGCTGTGATTGGTTATTTTGTCCAGTTGGGTTTGGGAGAGCTGTGCCAGGGGTCCTGGTTCATCTGGCCCACGTATATGTATCAGAGCTTTGTGGTGATGGGAGCTTGGATTGCTACTCTGTAGGTGAGCCTGAAATGATAGTGACCTCTTCAGAGCTGCTAGGTGTAGAGGGAATCTGCCCAGCTCAGCTCGACAGGCGCTGTTGGAGGTGCTTCGATGGACCTGGAGAAGGTGCTTACAGAATTCCAGGTGGAATATTTCTGTTGGGCTGGAATCCCACCTTGACCAATCTGGGTAAGTGTGAGGGCCCCAGACTTCGCTGCCATACAGGAGGATTGGGGCAATGATGGAATCGAAGATTTTTAGCCAGACCCTCACTGGTGGCTTCAGATGATACAATTTCCTTCGGATGGCATAAAAGGTTTTGCAGGCCTTGTTTTTCAGGGTCTCTATGGCTTGTTTAAAGCTCCCTGACTGGTGAATTTCCAGGCCCAAGTAGGTGTATTTGTCTGTTCCTGTTAGAGTGCAGCCGTTTACGACAAATGAAGGATGCTGGTCAAATCTTCTTTTTCTCTTCTGGAACACCATGATGTTGGTTTTCTTTAGATTGATCGGTAGTGCCCATGTGGAGCTGAATTTCTCCAAAATTTGTAGGTTGTCTTGGAGACCTTTCTCGGTTGGTGACACCAGCAGTAGGTCATCTGCATAGAGCAAGAATTTCACCTGGGCGTCATGGAGTGTGAGACCTGGAGCAGGTGAAGATTCCAGAGCAGCAGCCAGCTCATTGATGTAAATATTGAAGAGCGTTGGACTTAGGCTGCAGCCCTGTCTGACTCCTCGGCTCTGCTGGAAATAAGCCGTTCTTCTACCGTTCACACTCACGCTGCAGAGGTTCTCGGTGTAGGAGCTTTTGATGACATCGTAGGTCTTTCCTCCTATTCCGCTTTCCAGCATTTTTAAAAACAAGCCCGGGTGCCACACTGAGTCAAAGGCCTTTTTAAAGTCTACAAAGCAGGCGTATATCTTCCCATGCTTTGTATTGTGGACGTGGCTCTGAATGAGACTGTGCAGGGTGTAGATGTGGTCCGTGGTGCGGTGGTTTGGCACGAACCCTGCTTGGCTTTTGCTCAGGACATTGTGCTCGGTAAGGAAACTGATGATCCTTTTGTTTAGGATGCTGTTGAACAGTTTTCCCAAGTTACTGCTGACACATATGCCTCTGTAGTTGGCAGGGTCATACCTGTCCCCACTCTTGTGGATCGGTGTAATGAGTCCTTGGTTCCAGGTACGAGGGAAGTAGCCAGCACTCAGCACAATGTTGAACAGTTTAACCATTGCAGCTTGAATTTCTGGTGGGCTGTACTTCAACATCTCTGGGGGGATTCCATCCAGACCACTAGATTTTTTACACTTTATGGAAGTGATTTTCTCTGCAACTTCCTGTAATGTAATTGGTGTGTCCAGTGGGTTTTGGAAGTTTTTGATTTTCTCTTCCATTGCCTTTAGTTTTGATGTTATGTTTTCCTGCTCTTGGCTTAGTCCTTCTTTTGGGATGTCTTTGTAGAGGTCTCTGAAGTACTGGAGCCAGATGTTGCTCTTACAGTAGTACAGACTATCATTCCTACTTATATACACTATTATAGTACATACATTCTTACAGTAGTACAGACTATCATTGTTTCTTATATATACTATGATAGTACACACATTCTTACAGTAGTACAGACTATCATTCCTTCTTATATACACTATTATAGTACATACATTCTTACAGTAGTACAGACTCATTCCTTCTTATATACACTATTATAGTACATACATTCTTCCAGTAGTACAGACTCATTCCTTCTTATATATATACTATTATAGTACATACATTCTTACAGTAGTACAGACTATCATTCCTTCTTATATACACTATTATAGTACATACATTCTTACAGTAGTACAGACTATCATTCATTCTTATATATACTATCATAGTACATACATTCTTACAGTAGTACAGACTATCATTCCTACTTATATACACTATTATAGTACATACATTCTTACAGTAGTACAGACTATCATTGTTTCTTATATATACTATGATAGTACACACATTCTTACAGTAGTACAGACTATCATTCCTTCTTATATACACTATTATAGTACATACATTCTTACAGTAGTACAGACTATCATTGTTTCTTATATATACTATGATAGTACACACATTCTTACAGTAGTACAGACTATCATTCCTTCTTATATACACTATCATAGTACATACATTCTTACAGTAGTACAGACTATCATTCCTTCTTATATACACTATTATAGTACATACATTCTTACAGTAGTACAGACTATCATTCCTTCTTATATACACTATTATAGTACATACATTCTTACAGTAGTACAGACTATCATTCCTTCTTATATATACTATTATAGTACATGCATTCTTACAGTAGTACAGACTATCATTGTTTCTTATATATACTATGATAGTACACACATTCTTACAGTAGTACAGACTATCATTCCTTCTTATATACACTATTATAGTACATACATTCTTACAGTAGTACAGACTATCATTCCTTCTTATATACACTATTATAGTACATACATTCTTACAGTAGTACAGACTCATTCCTTCTTATATACACTATTATAGTACATACATTCTTCCAGTAGTACAGACTCATTCCTTCTTATATATATACTATCATAGTACATACATTCTTACAGTAGTACAGACTATCATTCCTACTTATATACACTATTATAGTACATACATTCTTACAGTAGTACAGACTATCATTGTTTCTTATATATACTATGATAGTACACACATTCTTACAGTAGTACAGACTATCATTCCTTCTTATATACACTATCATAGTACATACATTCTTACAGTAGTACAGACTATCATTCCTTCTTATATACACTATTATAGTACATACATTCTTACAGTAGTACAGACTATCATTCCTTCTTATATACACTATTATAGTACATACATTCTTACAGTAGTACAGACTATCATTCCTTCTTATATACAGTATTATAGTACATATGAAACGCCCACGCCGGGGCTTGCAGGGCTCGCACGGTCACCGGGCCGGTGGTATTCGGGGTCAGGCTGTGAGTGGCCCGACCCGGCTTTCGTGACCCCCGGCGGGTTTCAATAAAAGGAAAGTCCGACCGTCAGTCCGGTGTTACAAGGGGGATGGAAGGAGGGTAACAGAGTCCCTGGGGGGGCTTTCCATCGCTCTTCCCCAGGAAACGGTACGGGACGGGGACGGGGGGTGCTTGCAGCGCCACCCGTGGTTTGCGGCCAGGTGTTAAGCCGCCGCTGCGCGGTCTCTCTCCGGGGCAGGTGTTACAGGCAGCCGGATGGAATCGCTCCCCACGGGTGGAGCGAGGGAGCCCCGGGAGGTTAATGAGACCCAGGGCAACAGTCCTCAGGGACACCGGGGGCACAGGGCGGCGGCATTACTCACAGCAGTCACGGTGTGCGGTTCCAGTTGTTCTTTATTTAAAGTCCGTTTCACATCGCACCCGGGTGCTGGTCCTCGCCTCCTGTAGCCTTTGGTCGGTCCCGGGCAGGTAGGAGGAAGGGGTGTCCGGTGAGGTGTTCTGGGGGTCTCTCCCTTTCGGTGCGTTAGTGTTGTCCCCATGGCATAGAGCATCTTGGGAACTCGCCGCCTGTCTGTCTCTCTCATCCCCGGTAGCGGACACCACCAACCGCCACCGGGTACAACTTTCTCCAGGGAACCCCAGTCCTCAGCTCCGTTCCCCTCCTCTTGGTGTTATCAGCACTGGTCTCGTGGCATCTCCTCAACAGGAGCTGTTCTCTGGATGTCTGCACTCCCTTGCAGCGTTCCCCAAAAGCTCCCTGACGTTCCCCAAAACTTCTGTGTGCTCTGCACTAAACTCACTCCTTCAGGCCCCCCTCCCCTTGGTTGTCATGGGGACCTGCCTGTGTCCAGCCACCTGCTCATTAAGGAGACAGGATGAGTCATGGACTCAGAACAAACTTCATGCTGCAAATGCTGTTAACTCCTTCCTGCCAGTGTGATGTTAGTGTGTGTTGTGGGGACCCTTCTTCCTCCTGCCCGGGAAAAATGGGGTAACATTTAATACCCTGTAACGACCCGTTTACAGGGGCGTTACATTCCTCCAGACCAAAAACACAACACTCCGGGGTTGCGACAACAAACAATACCGCAAAAAAACCTTTTCATAGATAAACAAATTAACACGTCCCTTTTACCGGGACCCAATGAAGGATAGGAAGAGGCAGGAGGAAAAAGAAGAAGGAGAAGAAAAGCATGGAAAAAGAAACATTTGCATATATAAAAAAAAACATTTAAACTTTCTGGAACAGGCCTCCTTATGACGCTCCAGGGCCCTCCAGGTACCCAGGTTTAGGGGGGAAAGCTCAGTAGTCCAAATCCCGGTACGGGCTGCGGTGCCGGGCTCACCCCTCCGGCCACCACTCGCCAAAGCTCGCACCTAGGCAGTCCATATCATCTCCCCATCTTCTGGGCCTGGGGAGGCAGGGTTCCTGGCTCCTAGCAATGTCCAACAAAGGGGCGGGCACGGATTTTCGCGCCCCGCTGCAGCCCCACCCACGAAGGGTGGGCAAGTCCAGTCCTTGTTGGTACGGATGGCGCCCATCCCATTCTCAATGGACGCCATTGTACAGTCCAAGTCCATTGGTCGCATACCTGCAGCCGCAGGCACCAAAATAAATGTTAGACAATCCAATTTTGCAGATGGTAAACACAAGGCACGCGTCACCCGGCGTTACCGGGTCTCGTCCGGGCCCTGCTCGCAGCGCCAAGTTGAAACGCCCACGCCGGGGCTTGCAGGGCTCCCACGGTCACCGGGCCGGTGGTATTCGGGGTCAGGCTGTGAGTGGCCCGACCCGGCTTCCGTGACCCCCGGCGGGTTTCAATAAAAGGAAAGTCCGACCGTCAGTCCGGTGTTACAAGGGGGATGGAAGGAGGGTAACAGGGTCCCTGGGGGGGGGCTTTCCATCGCTCTTCCCCAGGAAACGGTACGGGACGGGGACGGGGGGTGCTTGCAGCGCCACCCGTGGTTTGCGGCCAGGTGTTAAGCCGCCGCTGTGCGGTCTCTCTCCGGGGCAGGTGTTACGGGCAGCCGGATGGAATCGCTCCCCACGGGTGGAGCGAGGGAGCCCCGGGAGGTTAATGAGACCCAGGGCAACAGTCCTCAGGGACACCGGGGGCACAGGGCGGCGGCATTACTCACAGCAGTCACGGTGTGCGGTTCCAGTTGTTCTTTATTTAAAGTCCGTTTCACATCGCACCCGGGTGCTGGTCCTCGCCGCCTGTAGCCTTTGGTCGGTCCCGGGCAGGTAGGAGGAAGGGGTGTCCGGTGACGTGTTCTGGGGGTCTCTCCCTTTCGGTGCGTTAGTGCCATCCCCATGGCATAGAGCATCTTGGGAACTCGCCGCCTGTCTGTCTCTCTCATCCCCGGTAGCGGACACCACCAACCGCCACCGGGTACAACTTTCTCCAGGGAACCCCAGTCCTCAGCTCCGTTCCCCTCCTCTTGGTGTTATCAGCACTGGTCTCGTGGCATCTCCTCAACAGGAGCTGTTCTCTGGATGTCTGCACTCCCTTGCAGCCCCTGACGTTCCCCAAAACTTCTGTGTGCTCTGCACTAAACTCACTCCTTCAGGCCCCTCTCCCCTTGGTTGTCATGGGGACCTGCCTGTGTCCAGCCACCTGCTCATTAAGGAGACAGGATGAGTCATGGACTCAGAACAAACTTCATGCTGCAAATGCTGTTAACTCCTTCCTGCCAGTGTGATGTTAGTGTGTGTTGTGGGGACCCTTCTTCCTCCTGCCCGGGAAAAATGGGGTAACATTTAATACCCTGTAACGACCCGTTTACAGGGGCGTTACACATACATACTTACAGTAGTACAGACTATCATTCCTTATATATACTATCATAGTACATACATTCTTACAGTAGTACAGACTATCATTCCTTCTTATATATACTATTATAGTACATGCATTCTTACAGTAGTACAGACAATCAATCCTTCTTATATATACTATCATAGTACATACATTCTTACAGTAGTACAGACTATCATTCCTTCTTATATATACTATTATAGTACATACATTCTTACAGTAGTACAGACTATCATTCCTTCTTATATTTACTATCATAGTACATACATTCTTACAGTAGTACAGACTATCATTCCTTCTTATATACACTATTATAGTACATACATTCTTACAGTAGTACAGACTATCATTCCTTCTTATATTTACTATCATAGTACATACATTCTTACAGTAGTATAGACTATCATTCCTTCTTATATACACTATTATAGTACATACATTCTTACAGTAGTACAGACTATCATTCCTTCTTATATACACTATTATAGTACATACATTCTTACAGTAGTACAGACTATCATTCCTTCTTATATATACTATTATAGTACATGCATTCTTACAGTAGTACAGACTATCATTCCTTCTTATATATACTATTATAGTACATACATTCTTACAGTAGTATAGACTATCATTCCTTCTTATATACACTATTATAGTACATACATTCTTACAGTAGTACAGACTATCATTCCTTCTTATATACACTATTATAGTACATACATTCTTACAGTAGTACAGACTATCATTCCTTCTTATATACACTATTATAGTACATACATTCTTACAGTAGTACAGACTATCATTCATTCTTATATATACTATCATAGTACATACATTCTTACAGTAGTACAGACTATCATTCCTACTTATATACACTATTATAGTACATACATTCTTACAGTAGTACAGACTATCATTGTTTCTTATATATACTATTATAGTACATACATTCTTACAGTAGTATAGACTATCATTCCTTCTTATATACACTATTATAGTACATACATTCTTACAGTAGTACAGACTATCATTCATTCTTATATATACTATCATAGTACATACATTCTTACAGTAGTACAGACTATCATTCCTACTTATATACACTATTATAGTACATACATTCTTACAGTAGTACAGACTATCATTCCTTCTTATATACACTATTATAGTACATACATTCTTACAGTAGTACAGACTATCATTCCTTCTTATATACACTATTATAGTACATACATTCTTACAGTAGTACAGACTATCATTCCTTCTTATATACACTATTATAGTACATACATTCTTACAGTAGTACAGACTCATTCCTTCTTATATATAAAAAAAAAAAAAAAAAAAAAAAAAAAAAATATATACTATTATAGTACATACATTCTTCCAGTAGTACAGACTCATTCCTTCTTATATATATACTATTATAGTACATACATTCTTACAGTAGTACAGACTATCATTCCTTCTTATATACACTATTATAGTACATACATTCTTACAGTAGTACAGACTCATTCCTTCTTATATATACTATTATAGTACATACATTCTTACAGTAGTACAGACTCATTCCTTCTTATATATACTATTATAGTACATACATTCTTACAGTAGTACAGACTATCATTCCTTCTTATATATACTATTATAGTACATACATTCTTACAGTAGTACAGACTATCATTCCTTCTTATATACACTATTATAGTACATACATTCTTACAGTAGTACAGACCATCATTCATTCTTATATATACTATTATAGTACATACATTCTTACAGTAGTACAGACCATCATTCATTCTTATATATACTATTATAGTACATACATTCTTACAGTAGTACAGACCATCATTCATTCTTATATATACTATTATAGTACATACATTCTTACAGTAGAACAGACTATCATTCCTTCTTATATATACTATTATAGTACATACATTCTTACAGTAGTACAGACTATCATTCCTTCTTATATACACTATTATAGTACATACATTCTTACAGTAGTACAGACTATCATTCCTTCTTATATACACTATCATAGTACATACATTCTTACAGTAGTACAGACCATCATTCATTCTTATATATACTATTATAGTACATACATTCTTACAGTAGAACAGACTATCATTCCTTCTTATATACACTATTATAGTACATACATTCTTACAGTAGTACAGACTATCATTCATTCTTATATATACTATCATAGTACATACATTCTTACAGTAGTACAGACTATCATTCCTACTTATATACACAAATCAAATCAAATCAAATCAAATCAAATCAAATAAGCTTTATTGGCAGGACCAAATACAAATTAGTTTTGCCAAAGCAAGTGTACATTAGGGCCTGGGGCTGTGGGGATGGTGGGTGGGGATTGTAGGAAGGATGGATGGGGCACATCCAGGGTGGGGACTGTGGGGGCACTTCTAGGATGGGGGCTATGGAAGTCCATGGCTTATGATGGGGCATATCCACGGTGGGGACTGTGGTAACGGTGGATGGGGCATATCCAGGGTGGGGATTGGGGGGCCACATCTGGGATGGGGGGCTATGGAAGTCCATGGCTTATCATAGTTCTCTTTCTCGAAGTCTATGACATTCGCTCACATACCGCGCTGCTATCTCCACTGCGCTCTCTTCTTCCCCCAGCAGGATATATATTTTCTCTTCCTCCTTCATGGAGCTGAAATCCGGGAAGAGATGGGAGAGTCTCCTGAAGTGAGTGTCCCTCACTGCTGAGTACTTGGTGCAGTGTAGCAGGAAGTGGGTTTCATCCTCCAGGGCCTCCAGGTCACAGTGTTGGCACAGTCTGTCCTCCCTTGGCTTGTAGCTCTGCTTGTGTCGACCGGATTCGATGGCTAGACTGTGGGCACTGAGTCTATATCGGCTCAGGGTCCTGCGGTCTCTGGGGTCCGGGATTTTCTCCAGATACGGGGCCAGTCTGTAGTCTCTCTGTAGACTCTGGTACGTGGTCAGTTTCTGTGAGGTGTTGATGTCGGTCCTCCAGTCACTGACATACCTCTCCTGGCCCTCGTCTACCATCTTCCTGATTCTGGTTCTTGTCAGGCTGCTGTGATTGGTTATTTTGTCCAGTTGGGTTTGGGAGAGCTGTGCCAGGGGTCCTGGTTCATCTGGCCCACGTATATGTATCAGAGCTTTGTGGTGATGGGAGCTTGGATTGCTACTCTGTAGGTGAGCCTGAAATGATAGTGACCTCTTCAGAGCTGCTAGGTGTAGAGGGAATCTGCCCAGCTCAGCTCGACAGGCGCTGTTGGAGGTGCTTCGATGGACCTGGAGAAGGTGCTTACAGAATTCCAGGTGGAATATTTCTGTTGGGCTGGAATCCCACCTTGACCAATCTGGGTAAGTGTGAGGGCCCCAGACTTCGCTGCCATACAGGAGGATTGGGGCAATGATGGAATCGAAGATTTTTAGCCAGACCCTCACTGGTGGCTTCAGATGATACAATTTCCTTCGGATGGCATAAAAGGTTTTGCAGGCCTTGTTTTTCAGGGTCTCTATGGCTTGTTTAAAGCTCCCTGACTGGTGAATTTCCAGGCCCAAGTAGGTGTATTTGTCTGTTCCTGTTAGAGTGCAGCCGTTTACGACAAATGAAGGATGCTGGTCAAATCTTCTTTTTCTCTTCTGGAACACCATGATGTTGGTTTTCTTTAGATTGATCGGTAGTGCCCATGTGGAGCTGAATTTCTCCAAAATTTGTAGGTTGTCTTGGAGACCTTTCTCGGTTGGTGACACCAGCAGTAGGTCATCTGCATAGAGCAAGAATTTCACCTGGGCGTCATGGAGTGTGAGACCTGGAGCAGGTGAAGATTCCAGAGCAGCAGCCAGCTCATTGATGTAAATATTGAAGAGCGTTGGACTTAGGCTGCAGCCCTGTCTGACTCCTCGGCTCTGCTGGAAATAAGCCGTTCTTCTACCGTTCACACTCACGCTGCAGAGGTTCTCGGTGTAGGAGCTTTTGATGACATCGTAGGTCTTTCCTCCTATTCCGCTTTCCAGCATTTTTAAAAACAAGCCCGGGTGCCACACTGAGTCAAAGGCCTTTTTAAAGTCTACAAAGCAGGCGTATATCTTCCCATGCTTTGTATTGTGGACGTGGCTCTGAATGAGACTGTGCAGGGTGTAGATGTGGTCCGTGGTGCGGTGGTTTGGCACGAACCCTGCTTGGCTTTTGCTCAGGACATTGTGCTCGGTAAGGAAACTGATGATCCTTTTGTTTAGGATGCTGTTGAACAGTTTTCCCAAGTTACTGCTGACACATATGCCTCTGTAGTTGGCAGGGTCATACCTGTCCCCACTCTTGTGGATCGGTGTAATGAGTCCTTGGTTCCAGGTACGAGGGAAGTAGCCAGCACTCAGCACAATGTTGAACAGTTTAACCATTGCAGCTTGAATTTCTGGTGGGCTGTACTTCAACATCTCTGGGGGGATTCCATCCAGACCACTAGATTTTTTACACTTTATGGAAGTGATTTTCTCTGCAACTTCCTGTAATGTAATTGGTGTGTCCAGTGGGTTTTGGAAGTTTTTGATTTTCTCTTCCATTGCCTTTAGTTTTGATGTTATGTTTTCCTGCTCTTGGCTTAGTCCTTCTTTTGGGATGTCTTTGTAGAGGTCTCTGAAGTACTGGAGCCAGATGTTGCTCTTACAGTAGTACAGACTATCATTCCTACTTATATACACTATTATAGTACATACATTCTTACAGTAGTACAGACTATCATTGTTTCTTATATATACTATGATAGTACACACATTCTTACAGTAGTACAGACTATCATTCCTTCTTATATACACTATTATAGTACATACATTCTTACAGTAGTACAGACTCATTCCTTCTTATATACACTATTATAGTACATACATTCTTCCAGTAGTACAGACTCATTCCTTCTTATATATATACTATTATAGTACATACATTCTTACAGTAGTACAGACTATCATTCCTTCTTATATACACTATTATAGTACATACATTCTTACAGTAGTACAGACTATCATTCATTCTTATATATACTATCATAGTACATACATTCTTACAGTAGTACAGACTATCATTCCTACTTATATACACTATTATAGTACATACATTCTTACAGTAGTACAGACTATCATTGTTTCTTATATATACTATGATAGTACACACATTCTTACAGTAGTACAGACTATCATTCCTTCTTATATACACTATTATAGTACATACATTCTTACAGTAGTACAGACTATCATTGTTTCTTATATATACTATGATAGTACACACATTCTTACAGTAGTACAGACTATCATTCCTTCTTATATACACTATCATAGTACATACATTCTTACAGTAGTACAGACTATCATTCCTTCTTATATACACTATTATAGTACATACATTCTTACAGTAGTACAGACTATCATTCCTTCTTATATACACTATTATAGTACATACATTCTTACAGTAGTACAGACTATCATTCCTTCTTATATATACTATTATAGTACATGCATTCTTACAGTAGTACAGACTATCATTGTTTCTTATATATACTATGATAGTACACACATTCTTACAGTAGTACAGACTATCATTCCTTCTTATATACACTATTATAGTACATACATTCTTACAGTAGTACAGACTATCATTCCTTCTTATATACACTATTATAGTACATACATTCTTACAGTAGTACAGACTATCATTCCTTCTTATATACACTATTATAGTACATACATTCTTACAGTAGTACAGACTCATTCCTTCTTATATACACTATTATAGTACATACATTCTTCCAGTAGTACAGACTCATTCCTTCTTATATATATACTATCATAGTACATACATTCTTACAGTAGTACAGACTATCATTCCTACTTATATACACTATTATAGTACATACATTCTTACAGTAGTACAGACTATCATTGTTTCTTATATATACTATGATAGTACACACATTCTTACAGTAGTACAGACTATCATTCCTTCTTATATACACTATCATAGTACATACATTCTTACAGTAGTACAGACTATCATTCCTTCTTATATACACTATTATAGTACATACATTCTTACAGTAGTACAGACTATCATTCCTTCTTATATACACTATTATAGTACATACATTCTTACAGTAGTACAGACTATCATTCCTTCTTATATACAGTATTATAGTACATATGAAACGCCCACGCCGGGGCTTGCAGGGCTCGCACGGTCACCGGGCCGGTGGTATTCGGGGTCAGGCTGTGAGTGGCCCGACCCGGCTTTCGTGACCCCCGGCGGGTTTCAATAAAAGGAAAGTCCGACCGTCAGTCCGGTGTTACAAGGGGGATGGAAGGAGGGTAACAGAGTCCCTGGGGGGGCTTTCCATCGCTCTTCCCCAGGAAACGGTACGGGACGGGGACGGGGGGTGCTTGCAGCGCCACCCGTGGTTTGCGGCCAGGTGTTAAGCCGCCGCTGCGCGGTCTCTCTCCGGGGCAGGTGTTACAGGCAGCCGGATGGAATCGCTCCCCACGGGTGGAGCGAGGGAGCCCCGGGAGGTTAATGAGACCCAGGGCAACAGTCCTCAGGGACACCGGGGGCACAGGGCGGCGGCATTACTCACAGCAGTCACGGTGTGCGGTTCCAGTTGTTCTTTATTTAAAGTCCGTTTCACATCGCACCCGGGTGCTGGTCCTCGCCTCCTGTAGCCTTTGGTCGGTCCCGGGCAGGTAGGAGGAAGGGGTGTCCGGTGAGGTGTTCTGGGGGTCTCTCCCTTTCGGTGCGTTAGTGTTGTCCCCATGGCATAGAGCATCTTGGGAACTCGCCGCCTGTCTGTCTCTCTCATCCCCGGTAGCGGACACCACCAACCGCCACCGGGTACAACTTTCTCCAGGGAACCCCAGTCCTCAGCTCCGTTCCCCTCCTCTTGGTGTTATCAGCACTGGTCTCGTGGCATCTCCTCAACAGGAGCTGTTCTCTGGATGTCTGCACTCCCTTGCAGCGTTCCCCAAAAGCTCCCTGACGTTCCCCAAAACTTCTGTGTGCTCTGCACTAAACTCACTCCTTCAGGCCCCCCTCCCCTTGGTTGTCATGGGGACCTGCCTGTGTCCAGCCACCTGCTCATTAAGGAGACAGGATGAGTCATGGACTCAGAACAAACTTCATGCTGCAAATGCTGTTAACTCCTTCCTGCCAGTGTGATGTTAGTGTGTGTTGTGGGGACCCTTCTTCCTCCTGCCCGGGAAAAATGGGGTAACATTTAATACCCTGTAACGACCCGTTTACAGGGGCGTTACATTCCTCCAGACCAAAAACACAACACTCCGGGGTTGCGACAACAAACAATACCGCAAAAAAACCTTTTCATAGATAAACAAATTAACACGTCCCTTTTACCGGGACCCAATGAAGGATAGGAAGAGGCAGGAGGAAAAAGAAGAAGGAGAAGAAAAGCATGGAAAAAGAAACATTTGCATATATAAAAAAAAACATTTAAACTTTCTGGAACAGGCCTCCTTATGACGCTCCAGGGCCCTCCAGGTACCCAGGTTTAGGGGGGAAAGCTCAGTAGTCCAAATCCCGGTACGGGCTGCGGTGCCGGGCTCACCCCTCCGGCCACCACTCGCCAAAGCTCGCACCTAGGCAGTCCATATCATCTCCCCATCTTCTGGGCCTGGGGAGGCAGGGTTCCTGGCTCCTAGCAATGTCCAACAAAGGGGCGGGCACGGATTTTCGCGCCCCGCTGCAGCCCCACCCACGAAGGGTGGGCAAGTCCAGTCCTTGTTGGTACGGATGGCGCCCATCCCATTCTCAATGGACGCCATTGTACAGTCCAAGTCCATTGGTCGCATACCTGCAGCCGCAGGCACCAAAATAAATGTTAGACAATCCAATTTTGCAGATGGTAAACACAAGGCACGCGTCACCCGGCGTTACCGGGTCTCGTCCGGGCCCTGCTCGCAGCGCCAAGTTGAAACGCCCACGCCGGGGCTTGCAGGGCTCCCACGGTCACCGGGCCGGTGGTATTCGGGGTCAGGCTGTGAGTGGCCCGACCCGGCTTCCGTGACCCCCGGCGGGTTTCAATAAAAGGAAAGTCCGACCGTCAGTCCGGTGTTACAAGGGGGATGGAAGGAGGGTAACAGGGTCCCTGGGGGGGGGCTTTCCATCGCTCTTCCCCAGGAAACGGTACGGGACGGGGACGGGGGGTGCTTGCAGCGCCACCCGTGGTTTGCGGCCAGGTGTTAAGCCGCCGCTGTGCGGTCTCTCTCCGGGGCAGGTGTTACGGGCAGCCGGATGGAATCGCTCCCCACGGGTGGAGCGAGGGAGCCCCGGGAGGTTAATGAGACCCAGGGCAACAGTCCTCAGGGACACCGGGGGCACAGGGCGGCGGCATTACTCACAGCAGTCACGGTGTGCGGTTCCAGTTGTTCTTTATTTAAAGTCCGTTTCACATCGCACCCGGGTGCTGGTCCTCGCCGCCTGTAGCCTTTGGTCGGTCCCGGGCAGGTAGGAGGAAGGGGTGTCCGGTGACGTGTTCTGGGGGTCTCTCCCTTTCGGTGCGTTAGTGCCATCCCCATGGCATAGAGCATCTTGGGAACTCGCCGCCTGTCTGTCTCTCTCATCCCCGGTAGCGGACACCACCAACCGCCACCGGGTACAACTTTCTCCAGGGAACCCCAGTCCTCAGCTCCGTTCCCCTCCTCTTGGTGTTATCAGCACTGGTCTCGTGGCATCTCCTCAACAGGAGCTGTTCTCTGGATGTCTGCACTCCCTTGCAGCCCCTGACGTTCCCCAAAACTTCTGTGTGCTCTGCACTAAACTCACTCCTTCAGGCCCCTCTCCCCTTGGTTGTCATGGGGACCTGCCTGTGTCCAGCCACCTGCTCATTAAGGAGACAGGATGAGTCATGGACTCAGAACAAACTTCATGCTGCAAATGCTGTTAACTCCTTCCTGCCAGTGTGATGTTAGTGTGTGTTGTGGGGACCCTTCTTCCTCCTGCCCGGGAAAAATGGGGTAACATTTAATACCCTGTAACGACCCGTTTACAGGGGCGTTACACATACATACTTACAGTAGTACAGACTATCATTCCTTATATATACTATCATAGTACATACATTCTTACAGTAGTACAGACTATCATTCCTTCTTATATATACTATTATAGTACATACATTCTTACAGTAGTACAGACAATCAATCCTTCTTATATATACTATCATAGTACATACATTCTTACAGTAGTACAGACTATCATTCCTTCTTATATATACTATTATAGTACATACATTCTTACAGTAGTACAGACTATCATTCCTTCTTATATTTACTATCATAGTACATACATTCTTACAGTAGTACAGACTATCATTCCTTCTTATATACACTATTATAGTACATACATTCTTACAGTAGTACAGACTATCATTCCTTCTTATATTTACTATCATAGTACATACATTCTTACAGTAGTATAGACTATCATTCCTTCTTATATACACTATTATAGTACATACATTCTTACAGTAGTACAGACTATCATTCCTTCTTATATACACTATTATAGTACATACATTCTTACAGTAGTACAGACTATCATTCCTTCTTATATATACTATTATAGTACATGCATTCTTACAGTAGTACAGACTATCATTCCTTCTTATATATACTATTATAGTACATACATTCTTACAGTAGTATAGACTATCATTCCTTCTTATATACACTATTATAGTACATACATTCTTACAGTAGTACAGACTATCATTCCTTCTTATATACACTATTATAGTACATACATTCTTACAGTAGTACAGACTATCATTCCTTCTTATATACACTATTATAGTACATACATTCTTACAGTAGTACAGACTATCATTCATTCTTATATATACTATCATAGTACATACATTCTTACAGTAGTACAGACTATCATTCCTACTTATATACACTATTATAGTACATACATTCTTACAGTAGTACAGACTATCATTGTTTCTTATATATACTATTATAGTACATACATTCTTACAGTAGTATAGACTATCATTCCTTCTTATATACACTATTATAGTACATACATTCTTACAGTAGTACAGACTATCATTCCTTCTTATATACACTATTATAGTACATACATTCTTACAGTAGTACAGACTATCATTCATTCTTATATATACTATCATAGTACATACATTCTTACAGTAGTACAGACTATCATTCCTACTTATATACACTATTATAGTACATACATTCTTACAGTAGTACAGACTATCATTCCTTCTTATATACACTATTATAGTACATACATTCTTACAGTAGTACAGACTATCATTCCTTCTTATATACACTATTATAGTACATACATTCTTACAGTAGTACAGACTATCATTCCTTCTTATATACACTATTATAGTACATACATTCTTACAGTAGTACAGACTCATTCCTTCTTATATATAAAAAAAAAAAAAAAAAAAAAAAAAAAATATATACTATTATAGTACATACATTCTTCCAGTAGTACAGACTCATTCCTTCTTATATATATACTATTATAGTACATACATTCTTACAGTAGTACAGACTATCATTCCTTCTTATATACACTATTATAGTACATACATTCTTACAGTAGTACAGACTCATTCCTTCTTATATATACTATTATAGTACATACATTCTTACAGTAGTACAGACTCATTCCTTCTTATATATACTATTATAGTACATACATTCTTACAGTAGTACAGACTATCATTCCTTCTTATATATACTATTATAGTACATACATTCTTACAGTAGTACAGACTATCATTCCTTCTTATATACACTATTATAGTACATACATTCTTACAGTAGTACAGACCATCATTCATTCTTATATATACTATTATAGTACATACATTCTTACAGTAGTACAGACCATCATTCATTCTTATATATACTATTATAGTACATACATTCTTACAGTAGTACAGACCATCATTCATTCTTATATATACTATTATAGTACATACATTCTTACAGTAGAACAGACTATCATTCCTTCTTATATATACTATTATAGTACATACATTCTTACAGTAGTACAGACTATCATTCCTTCTTATATACACTATTATAGTACATACATTCTTACAGTAGTACAGACTATCATTCCTTCTTATATACACTATCATAGTACATACATTCTTACAGTAGTACAGACCATCATTCATTCTTATATATACTATTATAGTACATACATTCTTACAGTAGAACAGACTATCATTCCTTCTTATATACACTATTATAGTACATACATTCTTACAGTAGTACAGACTATCATTCATTCTTATATATACTATCATAGTACATACATTCTTACAGTAGTACAGACTATCATTCCTACTTATATACACAAATCAAATCAAATCAAATCAAATCAAATCAAATAAGCTTTATTGGCAGGACCAAATACAAATTAGTTTTGCCAAAGCAAGTGTACATTAGGGCCTGGGGCTGTGGGGATGGTGGGTGGGGATTGTAGGAAGGATGGATGGGGCACATCCAGGGTGGGGACTGTGGGGGCACTTCTAGGATGGGGGCTATGGAAGTCCATGGCTTATGATGGGGCATATCCACGGTGGGGACTGTGGTAACGGTGGATGGGGCATATCCAGGGTGGGGATTGGGGGGCCACATCTGGGATGGGGGGCTATGGAAGTCCATGGCTTATCATAGTTCTCTTTCTCGAAGTCTATGACATTCGCTCACATACCGCGCTGCTATCTCCACTGCGCTCTCTTCTTCCCCCAGCAGGATATATATTTTCTCTTCCTCCTTCATGGAGCTGAAATCCGGGAAGAGATGGGAGAGTCTCCTGAAGTGAGTGTCCCTCACTGCTGAGTACTTGGTGCAGTGTAGCAGGAAGTGGGTTTCATCCTCCAGGGCCTCCAGGTCACAGTGTTGGCACAGTCTGTCCTCCCTTGGCTTGTAGCTCTGCTTGTGTCGACCGGATTCGATGGCTAGACTGTGGGCACTGAGTCTATATCGGCTCAGGGTCCTGCGGTCTCTGGGGTCCGGGATTTTCTCCAGATACGGGGCCAGTCTGTAGTCTCTCTGTAGACTCTGGTACGTGGTCAGTTTCTGTGAGGTGTTAGTACATATAGTAGTACAGACCATCATTCCTTCTTATATATACTATTATAGTACATACATTCTTACAGTAGTACAGACTCATTCCTTCTTATATATACTATTATAGTACATACATTCTTACAGTAGTACAGACTATCATTCCTTCTTATATACTCTATTATAGTACATACATTCTTACAGTAGTACAGACTATCATTCCTTCTTATATACACTATTATAGTACATACATTCTTACAGTAGTACAGACTATCATTCCTTCTTATATACTCTATTATAGTACATACATTCTTACAGTAGTACAGACTATCATTCCTTCTTATATACACTATTATAGTACATACATTCTTACAGTAGTACAGACCATCATTCCTTCTTATATACACTATTATAGTACATACATTCTTACAGTAGTACAGACTATCATTCCTTCTTATATACACTATTATAGTACATACATTCTTACAGTAGTACAGACCATCATTCCTTCTTATATATACTATTATAGTACATACATTCTTACAGTAGTACAGACTATCATTCCTTCTTATATATACTATTATAGTACATACATTCTTACAGTAGTACAGACTATCATTCCTTCTTATATATACTACTAGAAGGTGGCCCGATTCTACGCATCGGGTATTCTAGAATTTACGTATTGTGTAGTTCATGTATGATTTTTGTTATATATATATATATATAGAGAGAGATGTTGTTGTCTGTAGTTACCAAGTGTTTGTGTAGGCGCTGTACATGTTCTGGGTGTTGTCTGGGTGTGACGGGGGGTGAGAGCGGTGTTGTATGTGTGTTGCGTGTGTTGCGTTGTTTGTGGAGCGCTGTGTGTCTGTAGCGTTGTGTGTGTGTTGCGCGGTTTGTGTGTGTGTGGTGTGTTTTGGGGGGAGGTATGTTTTGAGCAATGTGTGTGTTGTGCGGTATGTGCGTATATTTGTGTGTGCCGCGGTGTTTGTGTGTGCAGCGTTGTCTGTGTGTGCAGCGTTGTCTGTATGTGTGGGTGTCTGTGTAGGGCAGTTGTTTGTGGTTCCCAGTGTGTGTGTGTGTGTGTGTGGTGTGTTGTGCAGTGCGCGCGCGTGTGTGTGTGTGTGTGTGTGTGTGTGTGTGTGCATCAGCCTCTCTTCTCTCAGCCTACCTCTCCCAGCCTCCCTCATCCCAGCCTCTCTCAGCATCAGCCTCCCTCTCCCAGCCTCCCCAGCATCAGCCTCCGCCAGCATCAGCCTCTCTCCTTCCAGCCTCCTCCAGCATCAGCCTCCCTCTCCCAGCCTTCCCAGGATCAGCCTCTCTCCTCCCAGCCTCCGTCCTCCCAGCCTTCCCCAGCATCAGCTTTCCCCTCCCAGCCTCCCTCAGCATCAGCCTTCCCCAGCATCAGCCTCTCTCCTCCCAGCCTCAGCCTCTCTCCTTCCAGCCTCCCCCAGCATCAGCCTCTCTCCTTCCAGCTTCCCTCAGCATCAGCCTCCCCTTCCCAGCCTTCCCCCAGGATCAGCCTCTCTCCTCCCAGCCTCCTTCCTCCCAGCCTCCCTCAGCATCAGCCTTCTGCTCCCAGTCTCCCCCAGCATCAGCCTCTCCATGCATCAGCCTCCACCAGCATCAGCCTCTCTCCTTCCAGCCTCCTCCAGCATCAGCCTCCCCTTCCCAGCCTTCCCCAGGATCAGCCTCTCTCCTCCCAGCCTCCTTCCTCCCAGCCTCCCTCTCCCAGCCTCCCTCAGCATCAGCCTTCCGCTCCCAGTCTCCCCCAGCATCAGCCTCCCCAACCATCAGCCTCCACCAGCATCAGCCTCTCTCCTTCCAGCCTCTCCCAGCATCAGCCTCTCTCCTTCCAGCCTCCCTCAGCATCAGCCTCCCGTTCCCAGTCTTCCCCAGGATCAGCCTCTCTCCTCCCAGCCTCCTTCCTCCAGCCTCCTCAGCATCAGCCTTCCCCTCCCAGTCTCCCCCAGCATCAGCCTCCCCAAGCATCAGCCTCCACCAGCATTAGCCTCTCTCCTTCCAGCCTCCCCCAGCATCAGCCTCCCCATGCATCAGCCTCTCTCCTTCCAGCCTCTCTCCTTCCAGCCTCCCCCAGCATCAGCCTCCCCTTCCCAGCCTTCCCCAGGATCAGCCTCTCTCCTCCCAGCCTCCTTCCTCCCAGCATCCCTCTCCCAGCCTCCCTCAGCATCAGCCTTCCGCTCCCAGCCTCCCCAAGCATCAGCCTCCACCAGCATCAGCCTCCCTCGTCCCAGCCTCCCCCACCATCAGCCTCTCTCCTCCCAGCCTTCCCCATGATCAGCCTCTCTGCTCCCAGCCTCCTCCAGCACGCCGTGCTCCTCTGCCGACACTCACACACCCGATCGCATCCACTCACACACACCCGATCGCATCCACTCACACACACCCGATCGCATCCACTCACACACACCCGATGGCATCCACTCACACACACCCGATGGCATCCACTCACACACACCCGATCGCATCCACTCACACACACAGACACTGACGATATCGCACATACGCGCTTATACTCACAACATCCGGGGATATCACATGCTTCTGGCCATGTGATCCTCCGGCAGGTCCTGGAAGATCACAACAGCACAGTATCGAGGCCGAGAAGCAAGCGATATCCCAGGATGTTGTGAGTATGTGGATGCGATGTGATGTGTGTGTGTGTGAGTGTGATCTGATTTGTGTGTGTGTATGTGTGTGCTGTTATGTGTGTGTGCTGTTATGTGTCTGTATTTTCCGGCGCTGCAGGACCTTGATGTGTGGATGCGATGTGATGTGTGTGTGATGTGTGTGTGAGGTGTGTGTGAGAGTGAGTGTGAGCCGCTGTACACTGGTAACTATGATACACATCGGGTAACTAAGGGACCTTAGTTACCCGATGTGTATAATGGTTACCAGCTTTCACGGCCTCCGTGAAGATCCCAGCATCGCAAGGTTATGTCTGGCGCTGCCGGGATCCTGACGGAGCCGGTGTAGAAGCAAGAGATATCCCAGCATGTTGTGATGTGTGGATGTGAGTGTGAGAGTGAGTGTGATCTGATGTGTGTGTGTGAGAGTGAGTGTGATCTGATGTGTGTGTGTGAGAGTGAGTGTGATCTGATGTGTGTGTGTGAGAGTGAGTGTGATCTGATGTGTGTGTGTACTCACCTGGGAATCGGGGCTCCGTGTCAGTTGGGCCAGAGCGAGCGTGGATTGCGTGAGGGGGGCGGGGCCTGCAGAGAGCCGGGGCGAGAGGCCAATCCGTGTGGGGGGGCGGGGCCATGGCGAGCCCAGCGGCCAATCAGCTTTGTGTCACCGTAAGGACACAATTTCGGAGCATGACAGACAGACAGACAGATAGACAGACAGATAGACAGACAGACAGACAGAATAAGGCAATTATATATATAGATTATAGTACATACATTCTTACAGTAGTACAGACTATCATTCCTTCTTATATACACTATTATAGTACATACATTCTTACAGTAGTACAGACTATCATTCCTTCTTATATATACTATTATAGTACATACATTTTTACAGTAGTACAGACTATCATTCCTTCTTATATATACTATCATAGTACATACATTCTTACAGTAGTACAGACTATAATTCCTTCTTATATACACTATTATAGTACATACATTCTTACAGTAGTACAGACCATCATTCCTTCTTATATACACTATTATAGTACATACATTCTTACAGTAGTACAGACTATCATTCCTTCTTATATATACTATTATAGTACATACATTCTTACAGTAGTACAGACTATCATTCCTTCTTATATACACTATTATAGTACATACATTCTTACAGTAGTACAGACTATCATTCCTTCTTATATACACTATTATAGTACATACATTTTTACAGTAGTACAGACTATCATTTCTTCTTATATATACTATCATAGTACATACATTCTTACAGTAGTACAGACTATCATTCCTTCTTATATACACTATTATAGTACATACATTCTTACAGTAGTACAGACTATCATTCTTTCTTATATATACTATCATAGTACATACATTCTTACAGTAGTACAGACTATCGTTCCTTCTTATATACACTATTATAGTACATACATTCTTACAGTAGTACAGACCATCATTCCTTCTTATATACACTATTATAGTACATACATTCTTACAGTAGTACAGACTATCATTCCTTCTTATATATACTATCATAGTACATACATTCTTACAGTAGTACAGACTATCATTCCTTCTTATATATACTATTATAGTACATACATTCTTACAGTAGTACAGACTATCGTTCCTTCTTATATACACTATTATAGTACATACATTCTTACAGTAGTACAGACTATCATTCCTTCTTATATACACTATTATAGTACATACATTCTTACAGTAGTACAGACCATCATTCCTTCTTATATACACTATTATAGTACATACATTCTTACAGTAGTACAGACTATCATTCCTTCTTATATACACTATTATAGTACATACATTCTTACAGTAGTACAGACTATCATTCCTTATATACACTATTATAGTACATACATTCTTACAGTAGTACAGACCATCATTCCTTCTTATATACACTATTATAGTACATACATTCTTACAGTAGTACAGACTATAATTCCTTCTTATATACACTATTATAGTACATACATTCTTACAGTAGTACAGACTATCATTCCTTCTTATATACACTATTATAGTACATACATTCTTACAGTAGTACAGACTATCATTCCTTCTTATATACACTATTATAGTACATACATTCTTACAGTAGTACAGACCATCATTCCTTCTTATATATACTATCATAGTACATACATTCTTACAGTAGTACAGACTATCATTCCTTCTTATATACACTATTATAGTACATACATTCTTACAGTAGTACAGACTATCATTCCTTCTTATATACACTATTATAGTACATACATTCTTACAGTAGTACAGACTATCATTCCTTCTTATATATACTATCATAGTACATACATTCTTACAGTAGTACAGACTATCGTTCCTTCTTATATATACTATCATAGTACATACATTCTTACAGTAGTACAGACTATCATTCCTTCTTATATACACTATTATAGTACATACATTCTTACAGTAGTACAGACTCATTCCTTCTTATATATACTATCATAGTACATACATTCTTACAGTAGTACAGGCTATCATTCCTTCTTATATACACTATCATAGTACATACATTCTTACAGTAGTACAGACTATCATTCCTTCTTATATACACTATTATAGTACATACATTCTTACAGTAGTACAGACTATCATTCCTTCTTATATACACTATTATAGTACATACATTCTTACAGTAGTACAGACCATCATTCCTTCTTATATATACTATCATAGTACATACATTCTTACAGTAGTACAGACTATCATTCCTTCTTATATACACTATTATCTATATATATAATTGCCTTATTCTGTCTGTCTGTCTGTCTGTCTGTCTGTCTGTCATGCTCCGAAATTGTGTCCTTACGGTGACACAAAGCTGATTGGCCGCTGGGCTCGCCATGGCCCCGCCCCCCCACACGGATTGGCCTCTCGCCCCGGCTCTCTGCAGGCCCCGCCCCCTCACGCAATGCACGCTCGCTCTGGCCCAACTGACACGGAGCCCCGATTCCCAGGTGAGTACACACACACACATCAGATCACACTCACTCTCACACTCACTCTCACACACACCTCACACATCACAACATCCTGGGATATCGCTTGCTTCTACACCGGCTCCGTCAGGATCCCAGCAGCGCCAGACATAACCTTGCGATGCTGGGATCTTGACGGAGGCCGTGAAAGCTGGTAACCATTATACACATCGGGTAACTAAGGTCCCTTAGTTACCCGATGTGTATCATAGTTACCAGTGTACACCGGCTCACACTCACTCTCACACACACCTCACACACACATCACATCGCATCCACACATCAAGGTCCTGCAGCTGCGGAACATACACACACATAACAGCACACACACAAACACACACACACACATACACACACAAATCAGATCACACTCACACACACCTCACACATCACATCGCATCCACATACTCACAACATCCTGGGATATCGCTTGCTTCTCGGCGGCGATACTGTGCTGTTGTGAGCTTCCAGGACCTGCCGGGGGATCACATGGCCAGAAGCATGTGATATCCCCGGATGTTGTGAGTATCAGCGCGTATGTGCGATATCGTCAGTGTGTGTGTCTTTGTGTGTGAGTGTATGCGATCGGGTGTGTGTGAGTGTATGCGATCGGGTGTGTGTGTGTGGGTGTGTGTGAGTGTATGCGATCGGGTGGGTGTGTGTCGGTGTGTGAGTGTATGCGATCGGATCTGTGAGTGTCGGCAGAGGAGCACGGCGTGCTGGAGGAGGCTGAGAGGAGAGTGTGTGCCCTGTGTGTGCCCTGTGTGTGCCCTGTGTGTGCCCTGTGTGTGCCCTGTGCGAGCCCTGTGCGTGCCCTGTGCGTGCCCTGTGCGTGCCCTGTGCGTGCCCTGTGCGAGCCCTGTGCGAGCCCTGTGCGTGCCCTGTGCGAGCCCTGTGCGAGCCCTGTGCGAGCCCTGTGCGTGCCCTGTGCGTGCCCTGTGTGTGCCCTGTGTGTGCCCTGTGTGTGCCCTGTGTGTGCCCTGTGCGTGCCCTGTGCGTGCCCTGTGCGTGCCCTATGCGTGCTTTGTGCGAGCCCTGTGCGAGTCCCATATGTGCCCTGTTTTGTGTGTTGGGGTTTACATGGCAGCTGCAGTTTTCCTATCATCATGTTGTCATTCTACAAGCCTCACTGATCAGTGCTGAGCGGCTGATCTTATACTTTACGATTTTATATCAGTGAAAAGCATCTATTCTGGGCAATGGGTGTTTGGGCCATAGCTGGTGCTAAGTCCTATATTCCTTTGTTATTGATATGTTATATATTAATAATGTATTTGTGACTTCAATAATTTTGCATTAAGTAGAATCATTTTGAATATTTTCTGTAGTTTAGAGACGACTTTATAGAGCAATCTATATATATAATTGCCTTATTCTGTCTGTCTGTCTGTCTGTCTGTCTGTCTGTCATGCTCCGAAATTGTGTCCTTACGGTGACACAAAGCTGATTGGCCGCTGGGCTCGCCATGGCCCCGCCCCCCCACACGGATTGCCCTTTCGCCCCGGCTCTCTGCAGGCCCCGCCCCCCTCACGCAATACACGCTCGCTCTGGCCCAACTGACACGGAGCTCCGATTCCCAGGTGAGTACACACACACATCAGATCACACTCAGTCTCACACTCACTCTCACACACACCTCACACATCACAACATCCTGGGATATCGCTTGCTTCTACACCGGCTCCGTCAGGATCCCGGCAGCGCCAGACATAACCTTGCGATGCTGGGATCTTGACGGAGGCCGTGAAAGCTGGTAACCATTATAAACATCGGGTAACTAAGGTCCCTTAGTTACCCGATGTGTATCATAGTTACCAGTGTACACCGGCTCACACTCACTCTCACACACACCTCACACACACATCACATCGCATCCACACATCAAGGTCCTGCAGCTGCGGAACATACACACACATAACAGCACACACACACACACATACACACACAAATCAGATCACACTCACACACACCTCACACATCACATCGCATCCACATACTCACAACATCCTGGGATATCGCTTGCTTCTCGGCGGCGATACTGTGCTGTTGTGAGCTTCCAGGACCTGCCGGGGGATCACATGGCCAGAAGCATGTGATATCCCCGGATGTTGTGAGTATCAGCGCGTATGTGCAATATCGTCAGTGTGTGTGTCTTTGTGTGTGAGTGTATGCGATCGGGTGTGTGTGAGTGTATGCGATCGGGTGTGTGTGTGTGGGTGTGTGTGAGTGTATGCGATCGGGTGTGTGTGAGTGTATGCGATCGGGTGTGTGTGAGTGTATGCGATCGGATCTGTGAGTGTCGGCAGAGGAGCACGGCGTGCTGGAGGAGGCTGAGAGGAGAGAGGCTGATCCTGGGGAAGGCTGGGATATGGAGGCTGATGCTGGAGACGGAGAGGCTGATGCTGGGGACAGAGAAGCTGATGCTGAGGACAGAGAGGCTGATGCTGGGGACAGAGAAGCTGATGCTGGGGACAGAGAGGCTGATGCTGCGGGAGGCTGATGCTGGGGACAGAGAGGCTGATGCTGGGGACAGAGAGGCTGATGCTGGGGACAGAGAGGCTGATGCTGGGGACAGAGAGGCTGATGCTGGGGACAGAGAGGCTGATGCTGGGGACAGAGAGGCTGATGCTAGAGACAGAGAGGCTAATGCTGGGGACAGAGAGGCTAATGCTGGGGACAGAGAGGCTGATGCTGGAGACAGAGAGGCTGATGCTGGAGACAGAGAGGCTGATGCTGGAGACAGAGAGGCTGATGCTGGAGACAGAGAGGCTGATGCTGGAGACAGAGAGGCTGATGCTGGAGACAGAGAGGCTGATGCTGGGGACAGAGAGGCTGATGCTGGGGACAGAGAGGCTGATGCTGGGGACAGAGAGGCTGATGCTGGGGACAGAGAGGCTGATGCTGGGGACAGAGAGGCTGATGCTGGGGACAGAGAGGCTGATGCTGGGGACAGAGAGGCTGATGCTGGGGACAGAGAGGCTGATGCTGGGAGGAGAGAGGCTGATGCTGCAGGTAGAGAGGCTGATGCTGGCGCAGCATGGCGGATGGAGCACGTTTGGGAGTGCGCAGCATGGCGGATGGAGCACGTTTGGGAGTGCGCAGCATGGCGAATGGAGCACGTTTGGGAGTGCGCAGCATGGCGAATGGAGCACGTTTGGGAGTGCGCAGGATGGGAGATGGAGCACGATGGGGGGGTGCGCAGCATAGGGGATGGAGCACGTTTGGGAGTGCGCAGCATGGCGGATGGAGCACGATTGGGAGTGCGCAGCATGGGGGATGCAGCACAATGGGGAGTGCGGAGTATGGCGGATGGAGCACGTTTGGGAGTGCGCAGCATGGCGGATGGACCATGTTTGGGAGTGCGCAGCATGGCGGATGGAGCACGTTTGGGAGTGCGCAGCATGGGAGATGGAGCACGATGGGGAGTGCGCAGCATGGCGGATGGAGCACGTTTGGGAGTGCGCAGCATGGCGGATGGAGCACGTTTGGGAGTGCGCAGCATGGGAGATGGAGCACGATGGGGAGTGCGCAGCATGGCGGATGGAGCACGTTTGGGAGTGCGCAGCATGGGGGATGGAGCACGTTTGGGAGTGCGCAGCATGGCGGATGGAGCACGTTTGGGAGTGCGCAGCATGGCGGATGGAGCACGTTTGGGAGTGCGCAGCATAGCGGATGGAGCACGTTTGGGAGTGCGCAGGATGGGAGATGGAGCACGATGGGGGGTGCGCAGCATACGGGATGGAGCACGATGGGGAGTGCGCTGCATGGGGGATGGAGCACGATGGGAAGTGCACACCTCCCCCCAACACACACACACATACGCGCGCGCACTGCACAACACACCACACCACAGACACACACTGGGAACCACAAACAACTGCCCTACACAGACACCCACACACACAGACAACGCTGCACACACAAATATACGCACATACCGCACAACACGCACATTGTACAAAACATACCTCCCCCCAAAACACACCACACACACACAAACTGCGCAACACACACACAACGCTACAGACACACAGCGCTCCACAAACAACGCAACACACAAACAACACCGCTCTCACCCCCCCATCACACCCAGACAACATCCAGAACATGTACAGCGCCCTACACAAACACTTGGTAACTACACACAACAACATCTATATATATATAACAAAAATCATACATGAACTACACAATACGTAAATTCTAGAATACCCGATGCGTAGAATCGGGCCACCTTCTAGTAGTACATATATTCTTACAGTAGTACAGACTATCATTCCTTCTTATATACACTATTATAGTACATACATTCTTACAGTAGTACAGACTATAATTCCTTCTTATATACTATCATAGTACATACATTCTTACAGTAGTACAGACTATCATTCCTTCTTATATATACTATTATAGTACATACATTCTTACAGTAGAACAGACTATCATTCCTTCTTATATATACTATCATAGTACATACATTCTTACAGTAGTACAGACTATCATTCCTTCTTATATATACTATTATAGTACATACATTCTTACAGTAGTACAGACCATCATTCATTCTTATATATACTATTATAGTACATATATTCTTACAGTAGAACAGACTATCATTCCTTCTTATATACACTATTATAGTACATACATTCTTACAGTAGTACAGACTATCATTCCTTCTTATATACACTATTATAGTACATACATTCTTACAGTAGTACAGACCATCATTCATTCTTATATATACTATTATAGTACATACATTCTTACAGTAGAACAGACTATCATTCCTTCTTATATACACTATTATAGTACATACATTCTTACAGTAGTACAGACTATCATTCCTTCTTATATACACTATTATAGTACATACATTCTTACAGTAGTACAGACTATCATTCATTCTTATATATACTATCATAGTACATACATTCTTACAGTAGTACAGACTATCATTCCTACTTATATACACTATTATAGTACATACATTCTTACAGTAGTACAGACTATCATTGTTTCTTATATATACTATGATAGTACACACATTCTTACAGTAGTACAGACTATCATTCCTTCTTATATACACTATCATAGTACATACATTCTTACAGTAGAACAGACTATCATTCCTTCTTATATACACTATTATAGTACATACATTCTTACAGTAGTACAGACTATCATTCATTCTTATATATACTATCATAGTACATACATTCTTACAGTAGTACAGACTATCATTCCTACTTATATACACTATTATAGTACATACATTCTTACAGTAGTACAGACTATCATTGTTTCTTATATATACTATGATAGTACACACATTCTTACAGTAGTACAGACTATCATTCCTTCTTATATACACTATCATAGTACATACATTCTTACAGTAGAACAGACTATCATTCCTTCTTATATACACTATTATAGTACATACATTCTTACAGTAGTACAGACTATCATTCATTCTTATATATACTATCATAGTACATACATTCTTACAGTAGTACAGACTATCATTCCTTCTTATATACACTATTATAGTACATACATTCTTACAGTAGAACAGACTATCATTCCTTCTTATATATACTATTATAGTACATACATTCTTACAGTAGTATAGACTATCATTCCTTCTTATATACACTATTATAGTACATACATTCTTACAGTAGTACAGACTATCATTCCTTCTTATATACACTATTATAGTACATACATTCTTACAGTAGTACAGACTATCATTCATTCTTATATATACTATCATAGTACATACATTCTTACAGTAGTACAGACTATCATTCCTACTTATATACACTATTATAGTACATACATTCTTACAGTAGTACAGACTATCATTGTTTCTTATATATACTATGATAGTACACACATTCTTACAGTAGTACAGACTATCATTCCTTCTTATATACACTATTATAGTACATACATTCTTACAGTAGTACAGACTATCATTCCTTCTTATATACACTATTATAGTACATACATTCTTACAGTAGTACAGACTATCATTCCTTCTTATATACACTATTATAGTACATACATTCTTACAGTAGTACAGACTCATTCCTTCTTATATATACTATTATAGTACATACATTCTTCCAGTAGTACAGACTCATTCCTTCTTATATATATACTATTATAGTACATACATTCTTACAGTAGTACAGACTATCATTCCTTCTTATATACACTATTATAGTACATACATTCTTACAGTAGTACAGACTATCATTCCTTCTTATATACACTATTATAGTACATACATTCTTACAGTAGTACAGACTATCATTCCTTCTTATATACACTATTATAGTACATACATTCTTACAGTAGTACAGACTATCATTCCTTCTTATATATACTATTATAGTACATACATTCTTACAGTAGAACAGACTATCATTCCTTCTTATATATACTATTATAGTACATACATTCTTACAGTAGTACAGACCATCATTCATTCTTATATATACTATTATAGTACATACATTCTTACAGTAGAACAGACTATCATTCCTTCTTATATACACTATTATAGTACATACATTCTTACAGTAGTACAGACTATCATTCCTTCTTATATACACTATTATAGTACATACATTCTTACAGTAGTACAGACCATCATTCATTCTTATATATACTATTATAGTACATACATTCTTACAGTAGAACAGACTATCATTCCTTCTTATATACACTATTATAGTACATACATTCTTACAGTAGTACAGACTATCATTCCTTCTTATATACACTATTATAGTACATACATTCTTACAGTAGTACAGACTATCATTCCTACTTATATACACTATTATAGTACATACATTCTTACAGTAGTACAGACTATCATTGTTTCTTATATATACTATGATAGTACACACATTCTTACAGTAGTACAGACTATCATTCCTTCTTATATACACTATCATAGTACATACATTCTTACAGTAGAACAGACTATCATTCCTTCTTATATACACTATTATAGTACATACATTCTTACAGTAGTACAGACTATCATTCATTCTTATATATACTATCATAGTACATACATTCTTACAGTAGTACAGACTATCATTCCTACTTATATACACTATTATAGTACATACATTCTTACAGTAGTACAGACTATCATTGTTTCTTATATATACTATGATAGTACACACATTCTTACAGTAGTACAGACTATCATTCCTTCTTATATACACTATCATAGTACATACATTCTTACAGTAGAACAGACTATCATTCCTTCTTATATACACTATTATAGTACATACATTCTTACAGTAGTACAGACTATCATTCCTTCTTATATACACTATTATAGTACATACATTCTTACAGTAGTACAGACTATCATTCCTACTTATATACACTATTATAGTACATACATTCTTACAGTAGTACAGACTATCATTGTTTCTTATATATACTATGATAGTACACACATTCTTACAGTAGTACAGACTATCATTGTTTCTTATATATACTATTATAGTACATACATTCTTACAGTAGAACAGACTATCATTCCTTCTTATATACACTATTATAGTACATACATTCTTACAGTAGTACAGACTATCATTCCTTCTTATATACACTATTATAGTACATACATTCTTACAGTAGAACAGACTATCATTCCTTCTTATATATACTATTATAGTACATACATTCTTACAGTAGTATAGACTATCATTCCTTCTTATATACACTATTATAGTACATACATTCTTACAGTAGTACAGACTATCATTCCTTCTTATATACACTATTATAGTACATACATTCTTACAGTAGTACAGACTATCATTCATTCTTATATATACTATCATAGTACATACATTCTTACAGTAGTACAGACTATCATTCCTACTTATATACACTATTATAGTACATACATTCTTACAGTAGTACAGACTATCATTGTTTCTTATATATACTATGATAGTACACACATTCTTACAGTAGTACAGACTATCATTCCTTCTTATATACACTATTATAGTACATACATTCTTACAGTAGTACAGACTATCATTCCTTCTTATATACACTATTATAGTACATACATTCTTACAGTAGTACAGACTATCATTCCTTCTTATATACACTATTATAGTACATACATTCTTACAGTAGTACAGACTCATTCCTTCTTATATATACTATTATAGTACATACATTCTTCCAGTAGTACAGACTCATTCCTTCTTATATATATACTATTATAGTACATACATTCTTACAGTAGTACAGACTATCATTCCTTCTTATATACACTATTATAGTACATACATTCTTACAGTAGTACAGACTATCATTCCTTCTTATATACACTATTATAGTACATACATTCTTACAGTAGTACAGACTATCATTCCTTCTTATATACACTATTATAGTACATACATTCTTACAGTAGTACAGACTATCATTCCTTCTTATATATACTATTATAGTACATACATTCTTACAGTAGAACAGACTATCATTCCTTCTTATATATACTATTATAGTACATACATTCTTACAGTAGTACAGACCATCATTCATTCTTATATATACTATTATAGTACATACATTCTTACAGTAGAACAGACTATCATTCCTTCTTATATACACTATTATAGTACATACATTCTTACAGTAGTACAGACTATCATTCCTTCTTATATATACTATTATAGTACATACATTCTTACAGTAGAACAGACTATCATTCCTTCTTATATATACTATTATAGTACATACATTCTTACAGTAGTACAGACCATCATTCATTCTTATATATACTATTATAGTACATACATTCTTACAGTAGAACAGACTATCATTCCTTCTTATATACACTATTATAGTACATACATTCTTACAGTAGTACAGACTATCATTCCTTCTTATATACACTATTATAGTACATACATTCTTACAGTAGTACAGACTATCATTCCTTCTTATATACACTATTATAGTACATACATTCTTACAGTAGTACAGACTATCATTCATTCTTATATATACTATCATAGTACATACATTCTTACAGTAGTACAGACTATCATTCCTACTTATATACACTATTATAGTACATACATTCTTACAGTAGTACAGACTATCATTGTTTCTTATATATACTATGATAGTACACACATTCTTACAGTAGTACAGACTATCATTCCTTCTTATATACACTATCATAGTACATACATTCTTACAGTAGAACAGACTATCATTCCTTCTTATATACACTATTATAGTACATACATTCTTACAGTAGTACAGACTATCATTCATTCTTATATATACTATCATAGTACATACATTCTTACAGTAGTACAGACTATCATTCCTTCTTATATACACTATTATAGTACATACATTCTTACAGTAGAACAGACTATCATTCCTTCTTATATATACTATTATAGTACATACATTCTTACAGTAGTATAGACTATCATTCCTTCTTATATACACTATTATAGTACATACATTCTTACAGTAGTACAGACTATCATTCCTTCTTATATACACTATTATAGTACATACATTCTTACAGTAGTACAGACTATCATTCATTCTTATATATACTATCATAGTACATACATTCTTACAGTAGTACAGACTATCATTCCTACTTATATACACTATTATAGTACATACATTCTTACAGTAGTACAGACTATCATTGTTTCTTATATATACTATGATAGTACACACATTCTTACAGTAGTACAGACTATCATTCCTTCTTATATACACTATTATAGTACATACATTCTTACAGTAGTACAGACTATCATTCCTTCTTATATACACTATTATAGTACATACATTCTTACAGTAGTACAGACTATCATTCCTTCTTATATACACTATTATAGTACATACATTCTTACAGTAGTACAGACTCATTCCTTCTTATATATACTATTATAGTACATACATTCTTCCAGTAGTACAGACTCATTCCTTCTTATATATATACTATTATAGTACATACATTCTTACAGTAGTACAGACTATCATTCCTTCTTATATACACTATTATAGTACATACATTCTTACAGTAGTACAGACTATCATTCCTTCTTATATACACTATTATAGTACATACATTCTTACAGTAGTACAGACTATCATTCCTTCTTATATACACTATTATAGTACATACATTCTTACAGTAGTACAGACTCATTCCTTCTTATATATACTATTATAGTACATACATTCTTACAGTAGTACAGACTCATTCCTTCTTATATATACTATTATAGTACATACATTCTTACAGTAGTACAGACTATCATTCCTTCTTATATATACTATTATAGTACATACATTCTTACAGTAGTACAGACTATCATTCCTTCTTATATACACTATTATAGTACATACATTCTTACAGTAGTACAGACCATCATTCATTCTTATATATACTATTATAGTACATACATTCTTACAGTAGTACAGACCATCATTCATTCTTATATATACTATTATAGTACATACATTCTTACAGTAGTACAGACCATCATTCATTCTTATATATACTATTATAGTACATACATTCTTACAGTAGAACAGACTATCATTCCTTCTTATATATACTATTATAGTACATACATTCTTACAGTAGTACAGACTATCATTCCTTCTTATATACACTATTATAGTACATACATTCTTACAGTAGTACAGACCATCATTCATTCTTATATATACTATTATAGTACATACATTCTTACAGTAGAACAGACTATCATTCCTTCTTATATACACTATTATAGTACATACATTCTTACAGTAGTACAGACTATCATTCATTCTTATATATACTATCATAGTACATACATTCTTACAGTAGTACAGACTATCATTCCTACTTATATACACTATTATAGTACATACATTCTTACAGTAGTACAGACTATCATTCCTTCTTATATATACTATTATAGTACATGCATTCTTACAGTAGTACAGACTATCATTCCTTCTTAAATACACTATTATAGTACATACATTCTTACAGTAGTACAGACTATCATTCCTTCTTATATACACTATTATAGTACATACATTCTTACAGTAGTACAGACTATCATTCCTTCTTATATATACTATTATAGTACATGCATTCTTACAGTAGTACAGACTATCATTCCTTCTTATATACACTATTATAGTACATACATTCTTACAGTAGTACAGACTATCATTCCTTCTTATATATACTATTATAGTACATGCATTCTTACAGTAGTACAGACTATCATTGTTTCTTATATATACTATGATAGTACACACATTCTTACAGTAGTACAGACTATCATTCCTTCTTATATACACTATTATAGTACATACATTCTTACAGTAGTACAGACTATCATTCCTTCTTAAATACACTATTATAGTACATACATTCTTACAGTAGTACAGACTATCATTCCTTCTTATATACACTATTATAGTACATACATTCTTACAGTAGTACAGACTCATTCCTTCTTATATACACTATTATAGTACATACATTCTTCCAGTAGTACAGACTCATTCCTTCTTATATATATACTATTATAGTACATACATTCTTACAGTAGTACAGACTATCATTCCTTCTTATATACACTATTATAGTACATACATTCTTACAGTAGTACAGACTATCATTCATTCTTATATATACTATCATAGTACATACATTCTTACAGTAGTACAGACTATCATTCCTACTTATATACACTATTATAGTACATACATTCTTACAGTAGTACAGACTATCATTGTTTCTTATATATACTATGATAGTACATACATTCTTACAGTAGTACAGACTATCATTCATTCTTATATATACTATCATAGTACATACATTCTTACAGTAGTACAGACTATCATTCCTTCTTATATACACTATCATAGTACATACATTCTTACAGTAGTACAGACTATCATTCCTTCTTATATACACTATTATAGTACATACATTCTTACAGTAGTACAGACTATCATTCCTTCTTATATACACTATTATAGTACATACATTCTTACAGTAGTACAGACTATCATTCCTTCTTATATACAGTATTATAGTACATATGAAACGCCCACGCCGGGGCTTGCAGGGCTCGCACGGTCACCGGGCCGGTGGTATTCGGGGTCAGGCTGTGAGTGGCCCGACCCGGCTTTCGTGACCCCCGGCGGGTTTCAATAAAAGGAAAGTCCGACCGTCAGTCCGGTGTTACAAGGGGGATGGAAGGAGGGTAACAGAGTCCCTGGGGGGGCTTTCCATCGCTCTTCCCCAGGAAACGGTACGGGACGGGGACGGGGGGTGCTTGCAGCGCCACCCGTGGTTTGCGGCCAGGTGTTAAGCCGCCGCTGCGCGGTCTCTCTCCGGGGCAGGTGTTACAGGCAGCCGGATGGAATCGCTCCCCACGGGTGGAGCGAGGGAGCCCCGGGAGGTTAATGAGACCCAGGGCAACAGTCCTCAGGGACACCGGGGGCACAGGGCGGCGGCATTACTCACAGCAGTCACGGTGTGCGGTTCCAGTTGTTCTTTATTTAAAGTCCGTTTCACATCGCACCCGGGTGCTGGTCCTCGCCTCCTGTAGCCTTTGGTCGGTCCCGGGCAGGTAGGAGGAAGGGGTGTCCGGTGAGGTGTTCTGGGGGTCTCTCCCTTTCGGTGCGTTAGTGTTGTCCCCATGGCATAGAGCATCTTGGGAACTCGCCGCCTGTCTGTCTCTCTCATCCCCGGTAGCGGACACCACCAACCGCCACCGGGTACAACTTTCTCCAGGGAACCCCAGTCCTCAGCTCCGTTCCCCTCCTCTTGGTGTTATCAGCACTGGTCTCGTGGCATCTCCTCAACAGGAGCTGTTCTCTGGATGTCTGCACTCCCTTGCAGCGTTCCCCAAAAGCTCCCTGACGTTCCCCAAAACTTCTGTGTGCTCTGCACTAAACTCACTCCTTCAGGCCCCCCTCCCCTTGGTTGTCATGGGGACCTGCCTGTGTCCAGCCACCTGCTCATTAAGGAGACAGGATGAGTCATGGACTCAGAACAAACTTCATGCTGCAAATGCTGTTAACTCCTTCCTGCCAGTGTGATGTTAGTGTGTGTTGTGGGGACCCTTCTTCCTCCTGCCCGGGAAAAATGGGGTAACATTTAATACCCTGTAACGACCCGTTTACAGGGGCGTTACATTCCTCCAGACCAAAAACACAACACTCCGGGGTTGCGACAACAAACAATACCGCAAAAAAACCTTTTCATAGATAAACAAATTAACACGTCCCTTTTACCGGGACCCAATGAAGGATAGGAAGAGGCAGGAGGAAAAAGAAGAAGGAGAAGAAAAGCATGGAAAAAGAAACATTTGCATATATAAAAAAAAACATTTAAACTTTCTGGAACAGGCCTCCTTATGACGCTCCAGGGCCCTCCAGGTACCCAGGTTTAGGGGGGAAAGCTCAGTAGTCCAAATCCCGGTACGGGCTGCGGTGCCGGGCTCACCCCTCCGGCCACCACTCGCCAAAGCTCGCACCTAGGCAGTCCATATCATCTCCCCATCTTCTGGGCCTGGGGAGGCAGGGTTCCTGGCTCCTAGCAATGTCCAACAAAGGGGCGGGCACGGATTTTCGCGCCCCGCTGCAGCCCCACCCACGAAGGGTGGGCAAGTCCAGTCCTTGTTGGTACGGATGGCGCCCATCCCATTCTCAATGGACGCCATTGTACAGTCCAAGTCCATTGGTCGCATACCTGCAGCCGCAGGCACCAAAATAAATGTTAGACAATCCAATTTTGCAGATGGTAAACACAAGGCACGCGTCACCCGGCGTTACCGGGTCTCGTCCGGGCCCTGCTCGCAGCGCCAAGTTGAAACGCCCACGCCGGGGCTTGCAGGGCTCCCACGGTCACCGGGCCGGTGGTATTCGGGGTCAGGCTGTGAGTGGCCCGACCCGGCTTCCGTGACCCCCGGCGGGTTTCAATAAAAGGAAAGTCCGACCGTCAGTCCGGTGTTACAAGGGGGATGGAAGGAGGGTAACAGGGTCCCTGGGGGGGGGCTTTCCATCGCTCTTCCCCAGGAAACGGTACGGGACGGGGGGTGCTTGCAGCGCCACCCGTGGTTTGCGGCCAGGTGTTAAGCCGCCGCTGTGCGGTCTCTCTCCGGGGCAGGTGTTACGGGCAGCCGGATGGAATCGCTCCCCACGGGTGGAGCGAGGGAGCCCCGGGAGGTTAATGAGACCCAGGGCAACAGTCCTCAGGGACACCGGGGGCACAGGGCGGCGGCATTACTCACAGCAGTCACGGTGTGCGGTTCCAGTTGTTCTTTATTTAAAGTCCGTTTCACATCGCACCCGGGTGCTGGTCCTCGCCGCCTGTAGCCTTTGGTCGGTCCCGGGCAGGTAGGAGGAAGGGGTGTCCGGTGAGGTGTTCTGGGGGTCTCTCCCTTTCGGTGCGTTAGTGCCATCCCCATGGCATAGAGCATCTTGGGAACTCGCCGCCTGTCTGTCTCTCTCATCCCCGGTAGCGGACACCACCAACCGCCACCGGGTACAACTTTCTCCAGGGAACCCCAGTCCTCAGCTCCGTTCCCCTCCTCTTGGTGTTATCAGCACTGGTCTCGTGGCATCTCCTCAACAGGAGCTGTTCTCTGGATGTCTGCACTCCCTTGCAGCCCCTGACGTTCCCCAAAACTTCTGTGTGCTCTGCACTAAACTCACTCCTTCAGGCCCCTCTCCCCTTGGTTGTCATGGGGACCTGCCTGTGTCCAGCCACCTGCTCATTAAGGAGACAGGATGAGTCATGGACTCAGAACAAACTTCATGCTGCAAATGCTGTTAACTCCTTCCTGCCAGTGTGATGTTAGTGTGTGTTGTGGGGACCCTTCTTCCTCCTGCCCGGGAAAAATGGGGTAACATTTAATACCCTGTAACGACCCGTTTACAGGGGCGTTACACATACATACTTACAGTAGTACAGACTATCATTCCTTATATATACTATCATAGTACATACATTCTTACAGTAGTACAGACTATCATTCCTTCTTATATATACTATTATAGTACATACATTCTTACAGTAGTACAGACAATCAATCCTTCTTATATATACTATCATAGTACATACATTCTTACAGTAGTACAGACTATCATTCCTTCTTATATTTACTATCATAGTACATACATTCTTACAGTAGTACAGACTATCATTCCTTCTTATATTTACTATCATAGTACATGCATTCTTACAGTAGTACAGACAATCAATCCTTCTTATATATACTATCATAGTACATACATTCTTACAGTAGTACAGACTATCATTCCTTCTTATATTTACTATCATAGTACATACATTCTTACAGTAGTACAGACTATCATTCCTTCTTATATTTACTATCATAGTACATGCATTCTTACAGTAGTACAGACTATCATTCCTTCTTATATTTACTATCATAGTACATACATTCTTACAGTAGTACAGACTATCATTCCTTCTTATATATACTATTATAGTACATACATTCTTACAGTAGTACAGACAATCAATCCTTCTTATATATACTATCATAGTACATACATTCTTACAGTAGTACAGACTATCATTCCTTCTTATATTTACTATCATAGTACATACATTCTTACAGTAGTACAGACTATCATTCCTTCTTATATACACTATTATAGTACATACATTCTTACAGTAGTACAGACTATCATTCCTTCTTATATATACTATTATAGTACATACATTCTTACAGTAGTACAGACTATCATTCCTTCTTATATATACTATTATAGTACATACATTCTTACAGTAGTACAGACTATCATTCCTTCTTATATACACTATTATAGTACATACATTCTTACAGTAGTACAGACTATCATTCCTTCTTATATATACTATTATAGTACATACATTCTTACAGTAGTACAGACTATCATTCCTTCTTATATTTACTATCATAGTACATACATTCTTACAGTAGTACAGACTATCATTCCTTCTTATATACACTATTATAGTACATACATTCTTACAGTAGTACAGACTATCATTCCTTATATATACTATCATAGTACATACATTCTTACAGTAGTACAGACTATCATTCCTTCTTATATTTACTATCATAGTACATACATTCTTACAGTAGTATAGACTATCATTCCTTCTTATATACACTATTATAGTACATACATTCTTACAGTAGTACAGACTATCATTCCTTCTTATATACACTATTATAGTACATACATTCTTACAGTAGTACAGACTATCATTCCTTCTTATATATACTATTATAGTACATGCATTCTTACAGTAGTACAGACTATCATTCCTTCTTATATATACTATTATAGTACATACATTCTTACAGTAGTACAGACTATCATTCCTTCTTATATACACTATTATAGTACATGCATTCTTACAGTAGTACAGACTATCATTCCTTCTTATATATACTATTATATTACATACATTCTTACAGTAGTACAGACCATCATTCCTTCTTATATACACTATTATAGTACATACATTCTTACAGTAGTACAGACTATCATTCCTTCTTATATACACTATTATAGTACATACTATACAGCTTTCCCCTCCCAGCCTCCCTCAGCATCAGCCTTCCCCAGCATCAGCCTCTCTCCTCCCAGCCTCAGCCTCTCTCCTTCCAGCCTCCCCCAGCATCAGCCTCTCTCCTTCCAGCCTCCCTCAGCATCAGCCTCCCCTTCCCAGCCTTCCCCAGGATCAGCCTCTCTCCTCCCAGCCTCCTTCCTCCCAGCCTCCCCCTCCCAGCCTCCTTCAGCATCAGCCTTCCCCTCCCAGTCTCCCCCAGCATCAGCCTCCCCCTCCCAGCCTTCCCCATGATCAGCCTCTCTGCTCCCAGCCTCCTCCAGCACGCCGTGCTCCTCTGCCAACACTCACACACCCGATCGCATCCACTCACACACACCCGATCGCATCCACTCACACACACCCGATCGCATCCACTCACACACACCCGATCGCATCCACTCACACACACCCGATCGCATCCACTCACACACACCCGATCGCATCCACTCACACACACAGACACTGACGATATCGCACATACGCGCTCACACTCACAACATCCGGAGATACCACATGCTTCTGGCCATGTGATCCTCCGTCAGGTCCTGGAAGGTCACAACAGCACAGTATCGAGGCCGAGAAGCAAGCGATATCGCCGGATGCTGTGAGTATGTGGATGTGATGTGAGGTGTGTGTGAGGTGTGTGTGAGAGTGAGTGTGATCTGATGTGTGTGTATGTTTTCTTCCGCCGCAGCAGGACCTTGATGCGCTTGTTACCAACGTATCCACACCACTCCCGTGAGAGCGGGGCCCGGGGGGGGGTGGGGGTGGGGGTGGGGGGGTGGGGGTGGGGGGGGGTGGGGTACAGTACTCACCTCCGTGACAGCCGTGTCAGTTCGGGGAATGCGCGGGGGGGGGGGGGGGGAGGGGGGGGGGGAAGTACAGTACTCACCTCGGTGACAGCCGTGTCAGTTCGGGGAATGCGCGGGGGGAGGGAGGGGGTGGGGCCAGAGCTAGCGTGCATTGCGTGAGGGGGGCGGGGCGTGGCGTGGCCGAATTGCCAATGCCTGCAGGGTGCCGGGGCGAGAGGCCAATCTGTGGGGGGGGCGGAGCCTGGGCGAGCGGCTGGCCAATCCGTGTGGGGGCGCAGCCTGGGCGAGCGGCCAATCGGTGTGGGGGGGCGGGGCCATGGCGAGCCCAGCGGCCAATCAGCTTTGTGTCACCATAAGGACACAATTTTGGAGCATGACAGACAGACAGACAGACAGAATAAGGCAATTATATATATAGATTATAGTACATACATTCTTACAGTAGTACAGACTATCATTCCTTCTTATATACACTATTATAGTACATGCATTCTTACAGTAGTAGACTATCATTCCTTCTTATATATACTATTATATTACATACATTCTTACAGTAGTACAGACTCATTCCTTCTTATATATATACTATTATAGTACATACATTCTTACAGTAGTACAGACTATCATTCCTTCTTATATACACTATTATAGTACATACATTCTTACAGTAGTACAGACTATCATTCCTTCTTATATACACTATTATAGTACATACATTCTTACAGTAGTACAGACTATCATTCCTTCTTATATACACTATTATAGTACATACATTCTTACAGTAGTACAGACTATCATTCCTTCTTATATACACTATTATAGTACATACATTCTTACAGTAGTACAGACTATCATTCCTTCTTATATACACTATTATAGTACATACATTCTTACAGTAGTACAGACCATCATTCCTTCTTATATACACTATTATAGTACATACATCCTTACAGTAGTACAGGCTATCATTCCTTCTTATATATACTATTATAGTACATACATCCTTACAGTAGTACAGGCTATCATTCCTTCTTATATATACTATTATAGTACATACATTCTTACAGTAGTACAGACTATCATTCCTTCTTATATTTACTATCATAGTACATACATTCTTACAGTAGTACAGACTATCATTCCTTCTTATATATACTATTATAGTACATACATTCTTACAGTAGTACAGACTATCATTCCTTATATACACTATTATAGTACATACATTCTTACAGTAGTACAGACTATCATTCGTTCTTATATACACTATTATAGTACATACATTCTTACAGTAGTACAGACTATCATTCCTTCTTATATATACTATTATAGTACATACATTCTTACAGTAGTATAGACTATCATTCCTTCTTATATACACTATTATAGTACATACATTCTTACAGTAGTACAGACTATCATTCCTTCTTATATACTCTATTATAGTACATACATTCTTACAGTAGTACAGACTATCATTCCTTCTTATATATACTATTATAGTACATACATTCTTACAGTAGTACAGACTATCATTCCTTCTTATATACACTATTATAGTACATACATTCTTACAGTAGTACAGACTATCATTCCTTCTTATATACACTATTATAGTACATACATTCTTACAGTAGTACAGACTATCATTCCTTTTTATATACTCTATTATAGTACATACATTCTTACAGTAGTACAGACTATCATTCCTTCTTATATATACTATTATAGTACATACATTCTTACAGTAGTACAGACTATCATTCCTTCTTATATATACTATTATAGTACATGCATTCTTACAGTAGTACAGACTATCATTCCTTCTTATATATACTATTATAGTACATACATTCTTACAGTAGTACAGACTATCATTCCTTCTTATATATACTATTATAGTACATGCATTCTTACAGTAGTACAGACTATCATTCCTTCTTATATATACTATTATAGTACATGCATTCTTACAGTAGTACAGACTATCATTCCTTCTTATATATACTATTATAGTACATACATTCTTACAGTAGTACAGACTATCATTCCTTCTTATATATACTATTATAGTACATACATTCTTACAGTAGTACAGACTATCATTCCTACATACAGTTAGGTCCAGAAATATTTGGACAGTGACACAATTTTGGCGAGTTGGGCTCTGCATGCCACCACATTGGATTTGAAATGAAACCTCTACAACAGAATTCAAGTGCAGATTGTAACGTTTAATTTGAAGGTTTGAACAAAAATATCTGATAGAAATTGTAGGAATTGTCACATTTCTTTACAAACACTCCACATTTTAGGAGGTCAAAAGTAATTGGACAAATAAACCAAACCCAAACAAAATATTTTTATTTTCAATATTTTGTTGCGAATCCTTTGGAGGCAATCACTGCCTTAAGTCTTGAACCCATGGACATCACCAAACGCTGGGTTTCCTCCTTCTTAATGCTTTGCCAGGCCTTTACAGCCGCAGCCTTCAGGTTTGCTTGTTTGTGGGTCTTTCCGTCTTAAGTCTGGATTTGAGCAAGTGAAATGCATGCTCAATTGGGTTAAGATCTGGTGATTGACTTGGCCATTGCAGAATGTTCCACTTTTTTGCACTCATGAACTCCTGGGTAGCTTTGGCTGTATGCTTGGGGTCATTGTCCATCTGTACTATGAAGCGCCGTCCGATCAACTTTGCGGCATTTGGCTGAATCTGGGCTGAAAGTTTATCCCGGTACACTTCAGAATTCATCCGGCTACTCTTGTCTGCTGTTATGTTATCAATAACACAAGTGACCCAGTGCCATTGAAAGCCATGCATGCCCATACCATCACGTTGCCTCCACCATGTTTTACAGAGGATGTGGTGTGCCTTGGATCATGTGCCGTTCCCTTTGTTCTCCAAACGTTTTTCTTCCCATCATTCTGGTACAGGTTGATCTTTGTCTCATCTGTCCATAGAATACTTTTCCAGAACTGAGCTGGCTTCATGAGGTGTTTTTCAGCAAATTTAACTCTGGCCTGTCTATTTTTGGAATTGATGAATGGTTTGCATCTAGATGTGAACCCTTTGTATTTACTTTCATGGAGTCTTCTCTTTACTGTTGACTTAGAGACAGATACACCTACTTCACTGAGAGTGTTCTGGACTTCAGTTGATGTTGTGAACGGGTTCTTCTTCACCAAAGAAAGTATGTGGCGATCATCCACCACTGTTGTCATCCGTGGACGCCCAGGCCTTTTTGAGTTCCCAAGCTCACCAGTCAATTCCTTTTTTCTCAGAATGTACCCGACTGTTGATTTTGCTACTCCAAGCATGTCTGCTATCTCTCTGATGGATTTTTTTCTTTTTTTTCAGCCTCAGGATGTTCTGCTTCACCTCAATTGAGAGTTCCTTAGACCGCATGTTGTCTGGTCACAGCAACAGCTTCCAAATGCAAAAGCACACACCTGTAATCAACCCCAGACCTTTTAACTACTTCATTGATTACAGGTTAATGAGGGAGACGCCTACAGAGTTAATTGCAGCCCTTAGAGTCCCTTGTCCAATTACTTTTGGTCCCTTGAAAAAGAGGAGGCTATGCATTACAGAGCTATGATTCCTAAACCCTTTCTCCGATTTGGATGTGAAAACTCTCATATTGCAGCTGGGAGTGTGCACTTTCAGCCCATATTATATATATAATTGTATTTCTGAACATGTTTTTGTAAGCAGCTAAAAAAACAAAACTTGTGTCACTGTCCAAATATTTCTGGACCTAACTGTATATACACTATTATAGTACATACATTCTTACAGTAGTACAGACTATCATTCCTTCTTATATATACTATTATAGTACATGCATTCTTACAGTAGTACAGACTATCATTTCTTCTTATATATACTATTATAGTACATGCATTCTTACAGTAGTACAGACTATCATTCCTTCTTATATACACTATTATAGTACATACATTCTTATAGTAGTACAGACCATCATTCCTTCTTATATACACTATTATAGTACATACATTCTTACAGTAGAACAGACTATCATTCCTTCTTATATATACTATTATAGTACATACATTCTTACAGTAGAACAGACTATCATTCCTTCTTATATATACTATTATAGTACATACATTCTTACAGTAGTACAGACTATCATTCCTTCTTATATACACTATTATAGTACATACATTCTTACAGTAGTACAGACCATCATTCCTTCTTATATACACTATTATAGTACATACATTCTTACAGTAGAACAGACTATCATTCCTTCTTATATATACTATTATAGTACATACATTCTTACAGTAGTACAGACTATCATTCCTTCTTATATACACTATTATAGTACATACATTCTTACAGTAGTACAGACCATCATTCCTTCTTATATACACTATTATAGTACATACATTCTTACAGTAGTACAGACTATCATTTCTTCTTATATATACTATTATAGTACATGCATTCTTACAGTAGTACAGACTCATTCCTTCTTATATATACTATTATAGTACATACATTCTTACAGTAGAACAGACTATCATTCCTTCTTATATATACTATTATAGTACATACATTCTTACAGTAGTACAGACTATCATTCCTTCTTATATACACTATTATAGTACATACATTCTTACAGTAGTACAGACCATCATTCCTTCTTATATACACTATTATAGTACATACATTCTTACAGTAGAACAGACTATCATTCCTTCTTATATATACTATTATAGTACATACATTCTTACAGTAGTACAGACTATCATTCCTTCTTATATACACTATTATAGTACATACATTCTTATAGTAGTACAGACCATCATTCCTTCTTATATACACTATTATAGTACATACATTCTTACAGTAGAACAGACTATCATTCCTTCTTATATATACTATTATAGTACATACATTCTTACAGTAGAACAGACTATCATTCCTTCTTATATATACTATTATAGTACATACATTCTTACAGTAGTACAGACTATCATTCCTTCTTATATACACTATTATAGTACATACATTCTTACAGTAGTACAGACCATCATTCCTTCTTATATACACTATTATAGTACATACATTCTTACAGTAGTACAGACTATCATTCCTTCTTATATATACTATTATAGTACATGCATTCTTACAGTAGTACAGACTATCATTCCTTCTTATATATACTATTATAGTACATACATTCTTACAGTAGTACAGGCTATCATTCCTTCTTATATACACTATTATAGTACATACAATCTTACAGTAGTACAGACTCATTCCTTCTTATATACACTATTATAGTAGATACATTCTTACAGTAGTACAGACTATTATTCCTTCTTATATATACTATTATAGTACATACATTCTTACAGTAGTACAGACCATCATTCCTTCTTATATACACTATTATAGTACATACATTCTTACAGTAGTACAGACTATCATTCCTTCTTATATACACTATTATAGTACATACATTCTTACAGTAGTACAGACCATCATTCCTTCTTATATATACTATTATAGTACATACATTCTTACAGTAGTACAGACTATCATTCCTTCTTATATATACTATTATAGTACATACATTCTTACAGTAGTACAGACTATCATTCCTTCTTATATACACTATTATAGTACATACATTCTTACAGTAGTACAGACTATCATTCCTTCTTATATTTACTATCATAGTACATACATTCTTACAGTAGTACAGACTATCATTCCTTCTTATATACACTATTATAGTACATACATTCTTACAGTAGTACAGACTATAATTCCTTCTTATATACACTATTATAGTACATACATTCTTACAGTAGTACAGACTATCATTCCTTCTTATATATACTATTATAGTACATACATTCTTACAGTAGTACAGACTATCATTCCTTCTTATATACACTATTATAGTACATACATTCTTACAGTAGTACAGGCTATCATTCCTTCTTATATATACTATTATAGTACATACATTCTTACAGTAGTACAGACTATCATTCCTTCTTATATACTCTATTATAGTACATACATTCTTACAGTAGTACAGGCTATCATTCCTTCTTATATATACTATTATAGTACATACATTCTTACAGTAGTACAGACTATCATTCCTTCTTATATACTCTATTATAGTACATACATTCTTACAGTAGTACAGGCTATCATTCCTTCTTATATATACTATTATAGTACATACATTCTTACAGTAGTACAGACTATCATTCCTTCTTATATATACTATTATAGTACATACATTCTTACAGTAGTACAGACTCATTCCTTCTTATATATATATACTATTATAGTACATACATTCTTACAGTAGTACAGGCTATCATTCCTTCTTATATACACTATTATAATACATACATTCTTACAGTAGTACAGGCTATCATTCCTTCTTATATACACTATTATAGTACATACATTCTTACAGTAGTACAGACTATCATTCCTTCTTATATATACTATTATATTACATACATTCTTACAGTAGTACAGACCATCATTCCTTCTTATATACACTATTATCATACAAGATAAGGCAGAAAAGGGGTTAATGCTGCGCATCAGCCAAATGAAGACGTATAATGTTGATGAAGATGAGTATTCTTTTATTTCATAGGTCTACGCGTTTCAAGGTGACAACCTCTTCCTCAGGACCAATGCATCAACAACAACATTCTTACAGTAGTACAGGCTATCATTCCTTCTTATATATACTATTATAGTACATACATTCTTACAGTAGTACAGACTATCATTCCTTCTTATATATACTATTATAGTACATACATTCTTACAGTAGTACAGACTCATTCCTTCTTATATATATATACTATTATAGTACATACATTCTTACAGTAGTACAGGCTATCATTCCTTCTTATATACACTATTATAGTACATACATTCTTACAGTAGTACAGACTATCATTCCTTCTTATATATACTATTATATTACATACATTCTTACAGTAGTACAGACTATCATTCCTTCTTATATACACTATTATAGTACATACATTCTTACAGTAGTACAGACCATCATTCCTTCTTATATACACTATTATAGTACATACATTCTTACAGTAGTACAGACTATCATTCCTTCTTATATACACTATTATAGTACATACATTCTTACAGTAGTACAGACTATCATTCCTTCTTATATACACTATTATAGTACATACATTCTTACAGTAGTACAGACCATCATTCCTTCTTATATACACTATTATAGTACATACATTCTTACAGTAGTACAGACTATCATTCCTTCTTATATACACTATTATAGTACATACAATCTTACAGTAGTACAGACTCATTCCTTCTTATATACACTATTATAGTAGATACATTCTTACAGTAGTACAGACTATCATTCCTTCTTATATATACTATTATATTACATACATTCTTACAGTAGTACAGACTATCATTCCTTCTTATATACACTATTATAGTACATACATTCTTACAGTAGTACAGACTATCATTCCTTCTTATATACTCTATTATAGTACATACATTCTTACAGTAGTACAGACTATCATTCCTTCTTATATATACTATTATAGTACATGCATTCTTACAGTAGTACAGACTATCATTCCTTCTTATATATACTATTATAGTACATACATTCTTACAGTAGTACAGGCTATCATTCCTTCTTATATACACTATTATAGTACATACAATCTTACAGTAGTACAGACTCATTCCTTCTTATATACACTATTATAGTAGATACATTCTTACAGTAGTACAGACTATTATTCCTTCTTATATACACTATTATAGTACATACATTCTTACAGTAGTACAGACTATCATTCCTTCTTATATACTCTATTATAGTACATACATTCTTACAGTAGTACAGACTATCATTCCTTCTTATATATACTATTATAGTACATACATTCTTACAGTAGTACAGACTATCATTCCTTCTTATATACTCTATTATAGTACATACATTCTTACAGTAGTACAGACTATTATTCCTTCTTATATACACTATTATAGTACATACATTCTTACAGTAGTACAGACTATCATTCCTTCTTATATACTCTATTATAGTACATACATTCTTACAGTAGTACAGACTATCATTCCTTCTTATATATACTATTATAGTACATACATTCTTACAGTAGTACAGACTATCATTCCTTCTTATATACTCTATTATAGTACATACATTCTTACAGTAGTACAGACTATCATTCCTTCTTATATACACTATTATAGTACATACATTCTTACAGTAGTACAGACTATCATTCCTTCTTATATACACTATTATAGTACATACATTCTTAAAGTAGTACAGACTATCATTCCTTCTTATATACACTATTATAGTACATACATTCTTACAGTAGAACAGACTATCATTCCTTCTTATATATACTATTATAGTACATACAATCTTACAGTAGTACAGACTCATTCCTTCTTATATACACTATTATAGTACATACATTCTTACAGTAGTACAGACTATCATTCCTTCTTATATATACTATTATAGTACATACAATCTTACAGTAGTACAGACTCATTCCTTCTTATATACACTATTATAGTACATACATTCTTACAGTAGTACAGACTATCATTCCTTCTTATATACACTATTATAGTACATACATTCTTACAGTAGTACAGACCATCATTCCTTCTTATATACACTATTATAGTACATACATTCTTACAGTAGTACAGACCATCATTCCTTCTTATATACACTATTATAGTACATACATTCTTACAGTAGTACAGACTATCATTCCTTCTTATATACACTATTATAGTACATACATTCTTACAGTAGTACAGACTATCATTCCTTCTTATATATACTATCATAGTACATACATTCTTACAGTAGTACAGACTATCATTCCTTATTATATACACTATTATAGTACATACATTCTTACAGTAGTACAGACTATCATTCCTTCTTATATACACTATTATAGTACATACATTCTTACAGTAGTACAGACTATCATTCCTTCTTATATACACTATTATAGTACATACATTCTTACAGTAGTACAGACTATCATTCCTTCTTATATACACTATTATAGTACATACAATCTTACAGTAGTACAGACTCATTCCTTCTTATATACACTATTATAGTAGATACATTCTTACAGTAGTACAGACTATCATTCCTTCTTATATATACTATTATAGTACATGCATTCTTACAGTAGTACAGACTATCATTCCTTCTTATATATACTATTATAGTACATACATTCTTACAGTAGTACAGACTATCATTCCTTCTTATATACTCTATTATAGTACATACATTCTTACAGTAGTACAGACTATCATTCCTTCTTATATATACTATTATAGTACATACATTCTTACAGTAGTACAGACTATCATTCCTTCTTATATACTCTATTATAGTACATACATTCTTACAGTAGTATAGACTATCATTCCTTCTTATATATACTATTATAGTACATACATCCTTACAGTAGTACAGACTATCATTCCTTCTTATATACACTATTATAGTACATGCATTCTTACAGTAGTACAGACTATCATTCCTTCTTATATACACTATTATAGTACATACATTCTTAAAGTAGTACAGACTATCATTCCTTCTTATATACACTATTATAGTACATACATTCTTACAGTAGAACAGACTATCATTCCTTCTTATATATACTATTATAGTACATACATTCTTACAGTAGTACAGACTATCATTCCTTCTTATATATACTATTATAGTACATACAATCTTACAGTAGTACAGACTCATTCCTTCTTATATACACTATTATAGTACATACATTCTTACAGTAGTACAGACTATCATTCCTTCTTATATACACTATTAGAGTACATACATTCTTACAGTAGTACAGACTATCTCTCCTTCTTACTATTCTTATAGTAGAATGAACTCCTAAACACTCATAATCTTAAATAGTAACACCAAATTATATTCTACTTACATTCTATACTCTATTCTACCCTACATATACACACACAATATATACAGTCCATATACACACACACAATTATATATATATATATATATATATATATATATACACACTATACATATATATATACTACTATACAGTATATATAGACACACATATATATATAATATATATATATATATATATATATATATATATACTGCTATATACACACATTAGTACACAGGAGGAGAAAGAATCTAGCACCACAAAAAGAGGATGAGTCAATTTACTGAAAAATTACAAAAGCGTTTATTAGTTAGAAATACAATCAACACTAAATTGTTGATCCATAAAAATGACCACATTCGGTAGTAATTGGAATAAGACAATGCTGTACATCAATTTATAGCCATGAAGTGTTGGAAAAGACAAACCATTGAAAATCAGGGGATGTATAACACCAAAAAATGGTGGTAGTGAGTGCCTCACAAGGCCTATGTAACCTGATTACTGGTCAGGCGAAGCTTTCTTTTGATTTTCTGATTCCTGGTCAGTTTACATAGATAAGCACAATATATAGAACCGTTACTTCTGTGATGTACATTTAACAATATTTTTGTGTTAATGTGATCTCCTGATGTACCCTGCAGCTGTGGCTACATATTTATCTGTGCTATTGTTAGGCCGGGGCCACACGGGGCACTAGTGCGATGCTCGCATGACACTTAGCTCGCGCTGGCAGCACAGCAGAGCCGAGTGTCATGCTAGTATGCCTGCGTCTGAGGTCCGACTGTGCGAGCAGACCTCAGCTGCGGGGGGCGAGCCGGTGCTGGGGGGGCGGGAGGCATTTCTCTCCCTCTTTCCTCCGTAGGCGGTTATTGTGTTTCTCTCCCTGGACTCATGGTACACCGGTGTACCGCAAGTGCAGTGCGATTTTTCTCTCGCCCCATTCACTTGAATGGGTGCGAGAGAAAAGAGTCTTGCATTACAGTTGGAGCATGCTGCGATTGTTTTCTCGATCTGATTGGGGCTGAGAAAATAATCGCTCATGTGTGCTGACACACAGGCTAATATTGGTCCGAGTGGAATGCAATGTTTTATGTCACCAATTTTCTCGCTGTGTGGCTTAGGCCTTAGGGGTACTTTGCACACTACGACATCGCAGGTGCTATGTCGGTGGGGTCAAATCGAAATTGACGCACATCCGGCGTCGCTGTCAACATCGGAGTGTGTAAATCGTTTTTGATACGATTAACGAGCGCAAAAGCGTCGTAATCGTATCATCGGTGCAGCGTCGGTCATTTCCATAATTTTAGGATGACCGATGTTATGATGTTGTTCCTCGTTCCTGCTGCAGCACACATCGCTGTGTATGAAGCCGCAGGAGCGAGGAACATCTCCTACTTGCGTCCTGCGGCTCACACCGGCTATGCGGAAGGACGGAGGTGAGCGGGATGTTTACGTCCTGCTCAGCTCCGCCCCTCCGCTTCTATTGGCCGCCTGCCGTGTGACGTCGCTATGACGCCGCACGACCCGCCCCCTTAGGAAGGAGGCGGTTCGCCGGCCAGAGCGACGTCGCAGGGCAGGTAAGTGCGTGTGCAGCTGCCATAGCGATAAATGTTAGCTACGGCAGCTATCACCATGATATCGCAGCTGCGACGGGGGCGGGGACTATCGCGCTCGGCATCGCAGCATCGGCTTGCGATGTTGTAGTGTGCAAAGTGCCCCTTTGACCTTCGCCTGACCAGTAATCAGGTTACATAGGCCTTGTGAGGCACTCACTACCACCATTTTTTGGTGTTATACATCCCCTGATTTTCAATGGTTTGTCTTTTCCAGCGCTTCATGGGTATAAATTGATGTACAGCATTGTCTTATTCCAATTACTACTGAATGTGGTCATTTTCATGGATCAACAATTTAGTGTTGATTGTTTGTAATTACTGTAACGAATAAACGCTTTTGTAATGTTTCACTAAATTGACTCATCCTCTTTTTGTGGTGCTAGACTCTTTCTCCTCCTGTTTATTATCATTACATTGAGTTGTATGCTACTCCCAATGTCCTTTCATATTTTAATTATTACATGGCTATGACAATTTAGTCATGTTGATGTGGAATTGTGTTGCAATAAATACACACACATTATATATATAGATAGATAGATACATATATAAATGCCGCACCCTGCACCCTATGGTGTCGGCTGTTGCTAGGAGACCATACTATCCCGGCTCCTGGAGTGCAGCGCTGGCCACCGACAACAGACATTCACATTCTCCACTTCCCAGCCCAGGCAACAGGTTAGCAACGGGTTTGAGGGGTCGCTGCCCATTGGCTGGGAGCTGCCCAATCCGGGAGCTGGAAGCCCAGGGAGAGAGGGACCAGACCAGGGCGGCTTCTCAGGGAGGGCGGCATCAGTGCAGACTAATCCGGTCTCCTGGGCTGCAGGCGGTGTCCATCACGTGTTACAGGAGACCATGGCAGGACTGAGGACTCAGGAGGCAACAGAAACGTGTCAGTGAGCTTCAGACAAGCATGATGACATCAGAGCCGCTGTTTCATGTATCCGATGAATTATGTGTCACGTCGGCCATTGTGGAACCAGCGACGACACGAGCAGCGAATAACGGGGGGAAGGTAAGTGAAGGGGGAGGTAAGTGACCGCTCCAGGGTTTTATCTGCTAATGTTTTTGTTACCTGCATTTTTTATAGTGTTTTTTTGTCTCTGTTTTACATAAAGCTTCTGTGGTTTTGAGACTTTCCAGTATTTGACTTTGACAAAACTTTATTGACACAGACATGAGTGGATCCAGACGGATTTTACCTGCATTCAAAGCAAATTTATGGGTGAAATCCGCAGGTGAAGCTCAGGCAGTCGCAGAAAGATGGTTGTATCTTTCAAGCCCTGTGGTACATTGCGGGGGATGGAGGCCCCAGGGTACACTGCGGTGGATGGAGGCCCCGGGGTTACACTGCGGGGGATGGAGGCCTCGGGGTTACACTGGGGGGGATGGAGGCCCCGGGATACAGTGCGGGGGATGGAGGCCTGGGGATTACACTGCGGGGGATGGAGACCCCGGGGTTACACTGTGGGGGATGGAGACCTCGGGGTTACACTGCGGGGAATGGAGGCATCGGGGTTACACTGCGGGGGATGGAGGCCCCAGGGTACACTGCGGTGGATGGAGGCCCCGGGGTTACACTGCGGGGGATGGAGGCCCCGGGGTACAGTGCGGGGGATGGAGGCCTGGGATTACACTGCGGGGGATGGAGACCCCGGGGTTACACTGTGGGGGATGGAGGCCTCGGGGTTACACTGCGGGGGATGGAGGCCTCGGGGTTACACTGCGGGGGATGGAGGCCTGGGGATTACACTATGGGGGATGGAGACCCCGGGGTTACACTGTGGGGGATGGAGGCCCCGGGGTTACACTGCAGGGGATGGAGGCCCCAGGGTACACTGTGGGGGATGGAGGCCCCGGGGTTACACTGCGGGGGATGGAGGCCCCGGGGTACAGTGCGGGGGATGGAGGCCCCGGGGTTACACTGTGGGGGATGGAGGCCCCGGGGTTACACTGCAGGGGATGGAGGCCTCGGGGTTACACTGCGGGGGATGGAGGCATCGGGGTTACACTGCGGGGGATGGAGGCCCCGGGGTACAGTGCGGGGGATGGAGGCCTGGGATTACACTGCGGGGGATGGAGGCCTGGGGATTACACTGCGGGGGATGGAGACCCCGGGGTTACACTGTGGGGGATGGAGGATGGAGGCCCCGGGGTTACACTGCAGGGGATGGAGGCCCCAGGGTACACTGTGGGGGATGGAGGCCCCGGGGTTACACTGCGGGGGATGGAGGCCTCGGGGTTACACTGCGGGGGATCGAGGCCTGGGGATTACACTGCGGGGGATGGAGGCCCCGGGGTTACACTGTGGGGGATGGAGGCCCCGGGGTTACACTGCAGGGGATGGAGGCCCCAGGGTTACACTGCGGGGGATGGAGGCCTCGGGGTTACACTGCGGGTGATGGAGGCCCCGGGGCTACATTGCGGGGGATGGAGGCCCCGGGGTTACACTGCGGGGGATGGAGGCCCTAGGGGTTACACTACGGGGAACGGAGCCCCCAGGGTTACACTGCGGGGGATGGAGGCCCTGGGGTTACACTGCAGGGGATGGAGGCCCCAGGGTACACTGTGGGGGATGGAGGCCCCGGGGTTACACTGCGGGGGATGGAGGCCCCGAGTTACACTGCGGGAGATGGAGGTCTCGGGGTACAGTGCGGGAGATGGGAGGCCCCAGGGTTACACTGCGGGTGATGGAGGCCCCGGGCCTACATTGCGGGGGATGGAGGCCCCGAGGTTACACTGCAAGGGGTGGAGGCCCCGGGGTTAAACTGCGGGGGATGGAGGCTCCGGGGTTACACTGCGGGGGACGGAGGCCCCAGGGTTACACTGTGGGGGGATGGAGGCCCCGGGGTTACACTGTGGGGGATGGAGGCCCCGGGGTTACACTGCGGGGGATGGAGGCCCCGGGGTTACACTGTGGGGGGATGGAGGCCCCGGGGTTACACTGTGGGGGGATGGAGGCCCCGGGGTTACACTGTGGGGGGATTGAGTCCCCGGGGTTACACTGTGGGGGGATTGAGTCCCCGGGGTTACACTGTGGGGGGATGGAGGCCTTGGGGTACACTGTGGGGGATGAAGGCCCCGGGGTTACACCGCGGGGGATGGAGGCCCCGGGGTTACACCGCGGGGGATGGAGGCCCCGGGGTACACTGTGGGGGATGAAGGCCCCGGGGTTACACCGCGGGGGATGGAGGTCCCGGGGTTACACCGCGTGGGATGAAGGTCCCGGGGCTACACTGCGGGGGGATGGAGACTGAGTCTGGAGATTTCTACAAATCCATCTGCTGTCCAAACTTTGATTGCTGTGATTGTTTGTGTGCTGCAAATACAGAGCATGAAAAACTCACCATGTGAACAGAACCAGAAATGTGATTTTAAGATACAACTAATATCTCATATAACATCTGATATCCAACATTTTCCTCATATTCCATTGTAGCTCTATGTGAACCTCTGCTTCATATTAACAGTTGTGTAAATTTCCAAGTTCTATCTCTGCTGTATATGTACAGCCGGTATAACCTGGGCATCTCCTGTATATATAATTATATATGTACAGCTGGTATAACCTGGGCATCTCCTGTATATAATTATACATGTATAGCTGGTATAACCTGGGTATATCCTGTATATAATTATATATGCACAGCTGGTATAACCTGGGCATCTTCTGTATATAATTATATATGTACAGCCGGTATAACCTGGGTATATCCTGTATATAATTATATATGTACAGCCGGTATAACCTGGGCATCTCCTGTATATAATTATATATGTACAGCCGGTATAACCTGAGCATCTCCTGTATATAATTATATATGTATAACCTGGGTATCTCCTGTATATAATTATATATGTACAGCTGGTATAACCTGGGCATCTCCTGTATATAATTATATATGTACAGCCGGTATAACCTGGGTATCTCCTGTATATAATTATATATGTACAGCCGGTATAACCTGGGCATCTCCTGTATATAATTATATATGTACAGCCGGTATAACCTGAGCATCTCCTGTATATAATTATATATGTACAGCCGGTATAACCTGGACATCTCCTGTATATAATTATATATGTACAGCTGGTATAACCTGGACATCTCCTGTATATAATTATATATGTACAGCCGGTATAACCAGGGCATCTCCTGCATATAATTATATATGTACAACCGGTATAACCTGGGTATCTCCTGTATATATAATTATATATGTACAGCCGGTATAACCTGGGCATCTCCTGTATATAATTATATATGTAAAGCCGGTATAACCAGGGCATCTCCTGTATATAATTATATATGTACAACCGGTATAACCTGGGCATCTCCTGTATATAATTATATATGTACAGCTGGTGTAACCTGGGCATCTCCTGTATATAATTATATATGTACAGCCGGTATAACCTGGGCATCTCCTGTATATATAATTATATATGTACAGCTGGTATAACCTGGGTATCTCCTGTATATATAATTATATATGTACAGCCGGTATAACCTGGGCATCTCCTGTATATAATTATATATGTACAGCTGGTGTAACCTGGGCATCTCCTATATATAATTATATATTGTGAGGTAGCGTCGTCGGCTGCGCTGCAGAAGACACGGGATCCAGGCACCAAGGTTCACAGCACACGGTTTATTATCCAAAGCAAAGTCCATAATAGTACATATGTGCCTTTCCGGCAGAGAACTCAGGGAGATGTGATCACTCCCTCACACCCGGCACACCTGCCCTCGTTCCTGTTTCCTTTTAACCCTTCCTTAAACCTGTAGGGAAACAGGATTAACCCTGGAGTGGAGTTATTTTCTATCATGGAGTGAGCACAACCGGGGCGAGACATACCGGCCGTCATAGATAACCCCGGTCACAGTCTCACATGCCCCCCCCCTCAGTTCAAGCGTGCGGGGTTGAACTCCTGCCAGCAAACACGGGCCGCGGGACAAGGCATCGGCGTTGCCCTGCAACCTACCGGCCCTATGTTCAACCGTAAAACGGAAGTTCTGCAGAGAAAGGAACCACCGGGTAACCCGGGCATTCCGTTCCTTGGCGGACCTCATCCAGACCAGTGGAGAGTGATCCGTCACCAAGCGAAACTGACGCCCCAGCAGGTAATAGCGTAGGGACTCCAAGGCCCACTTAATCGCCAGGCACTCCTTCTCCACTACGCTATAATTCCGCTCGGGAGGGGTGAGCTTCCTACTTAAGAAGGTGACGGGGTGTTCCTCCCCCTGAACCACCTGAGACAGCACTGCCCCCAGGCCGAGCTCCGAGGCGTCAGTCTGTACTATGAACTCCTTCCGGAAATCAGGGTTTACAAGAACGGGCTGTTCGCACAGGACCCCCTTCAGGGCCCGGAAGGAGTCCTCGGCCTGCGGAGTCCAACGCACCATGACGGACTTCTTGCCTTTGAGAAGGTCCGTCAAGGGGGCTGATAGTCCCGCAAAATCTTTTACAAACCTCCTGTAGTACCCCACGATACCCAGAAAGGCCCTAACCTGCTTCGTGGTCAGGGGTCTAGGCCACTTCTGGATCGCCTCAACCTTGTTAATTTGGGGCTTAATCACTCCTTGGCCTATTACGTAGCCCAAGTAGCGGGCTTCCGTGAGTCCCAACGCACATTTCTTGGGATTGGCTGTCAATCCGGCTGTTCGAAGCGCGTCCACCACAGCTTGTACCTGTTCCAAGTGGGTCTGCCAATCGGAGCTGTAAATAATGATGTCATCAAGGTACGCTGATGCATACGCCTGGTGGGGTTCCAGCACTAAGTCCATCAACCTCTGGAACGTGGCCGGAGCGCCATGTAACCCAAAAGGCAAGACAACATAGTGGAAGAGACCCTCCGGCGTAACAAAAGCGGTTTTCTCCTTGGCGGACTCCGTCAGTGGCACCTGCCAGTACCCCTTGGTCAGGTCGAGCGTGGTAAAATATCGCGCCTGTCCCAGCCTATCAATCAGCTCATCCACCCGGGGCATGGGGTAGAGATCGAACTTGGATATTTCGTTCAATCTCCTAAAGTCATTGCAGAACCTTAAGGAGCCATCGGGTTTTGGTATTAGGACAATAGGACTAGCCCATTCACTCCGGGATTTTTCGATGACCCCCAGGCGTAGCATTGTCTTCACTTCCTCTGATATGGCTTGTCTTCGAGCCTCCGGCACCCGGTATGACTTCAGGCGTACCTTCAGGTGAGGCTCGGTGACAATGTCATGTCGTATCAGACTGGTCCTACCCGGCAACTCGGAGAAGACATCGGGGTTCTGTTGAACCAGCCGTCTGGCCTCTCGCCTCTGTTGCTTGGTGAGGGCTTCTCCAATCCTTACTTCCGGTTCGTCCTCTCCGGAGGTTGCTGGAGCCGGGTTTGAACGACCCGAAGAGGAGGGGGATGGGGGAAAATCAACCATCAGGCTTTCCCGTTCCTGCCAAGGTTTTAATAGGTTGACATGGTATAATTGTTCAGGTTTCCGCCTACCGGGCTGCAATACCTTATAGTTGACCACCCCGACTCTTTCCTTTATCTCGTAGGGGCCTTGCCACTGAGCCAGGAATTTACTCTCCGCCGTGGGGATCAATACCAACACCCGATCCCCGGGTTTAAAGGTCCGCATGGTGGCTTGTCTATTGTAGCGGCCGCTTTGCGCAGCCTGAGCCTCCTGTAAATGCTCCTTCACAATTGGCATGACCGCGCTTATGCGGTTCTGCATACCCAAAATGTGTTCAATCACACTTTTATGGGGGGTGGGCTCCTGCTCCCATGTTTCCTTTGCCACGTCCAACAATCCCCGGGGATATCGCCCGTATAACAACTCAAAAGGCGAAAACCCCGTGGATGCCTGTGGCACCTCTCGGATGGCAAACATCAGATAGGGAAGCATCATATCCCAGTCTTTCCCGTCTTTGGAAATCACCCTTTTGAGCATGGTTTTCAGGGTTTTATTGAATCGTTCCACTAAACCATCCGTCTGAGGATGATACACAGACGTACGCAACTGATTGATCTGGAGTAGCCGGCATAGCTCTTTGGTCACTTTAGACATGAATGGGGTCCCCTGATCCGTAAGGATCTCCTTGGGCAACCCCACCCGGCAGAACACAGCAAACAACTCCCGAGCTATAAGCTTCGCCGCAGTATGTCTGAGAGGTATCGCCTCTGGATACCGGGTGGCATAGTCAACGATCACTAGGATATGCTGGTGCCCTCGAGCAGACTTTACGAGGGGCCCCACCAGATCCATCCCTATCCGTTCAAAAGGGACTTCTATAATGGGTAACGGTACCAACGGACTGCGAAAGTGGGTCAGTGGTGCGGTAAGCTGACACTCCGGGCAGGTTTCGCAGAACCGTTTTACCTCCCCAAAGACCCCGGGCCAATAGAACCTTTGCAATATTCGCTCCTGCGTTTTCTTGACCCCTAGGTGACCATTCATCAGGTGTTTATGAGCCAAGTCGAGGACCCGCCGGCGATACGGCTGGGGTACCACCAACTGCTCTACCCCTACACCCCGTACTTCATCTACCCGGTAGAGTAAATCCTGCTTAAGAGCGAAATGGGGGTACCTTACCTGGGCACCGGGCAGCTGTGCCACCCCGTCAACTACTGTCACCCGACTCCGGGCATGTATTAATGTAGGGTCCTGGAGTTGGGCTGTCCCAAACGTATCCGGGGACGCCTCCAACTCCGGGATGGGCTCGACCGTCTCAGCCTCTCCTGCCAATACCTCTAGGGGCGACCTATCAGGTTCACATTCTGTCCCTATCATGGGGACCCCTACGGCAGGCGTCCCGGATTCAGGATTGTAGGGCTCAGGTCCCGGACTGACCAATATCTGAGGGGACTTAGGAGGTCCCTTCCATAAAGTCCAAAAATAGGGCAGATCCCTTCCTAGGATCACATCATAGGGAAGAGTATTAATAAGTCCCACCTCATGTTGCACCTGACCGCAAGGTGCTGTGATGGTGACTATCCCCGTGGGATAGTCTCGGCGGTCCCCATGTATGCAAACCACCCCCACGGTACGTCCTGTGGCCTTTACTTTAGCCCTTAGGGTTGATCGCACAAGGGTCACTAAGCTTCCGGAATCCAACAAGCCTGTAACCGGACATCCATTCACCTGTATTTGGCACAAGTGGGGCTCAGTCTCTGGGTAGACCAGGTCAGCGGTACACACCACCTGAGCATACATTGAACCCCGCCGGGTAACCCCACAATCCATGGGCTCCGTGGTGAGTGGACACTGGGCTTCCATATGTCCCACCCGCTGGCACCGCCAACATCTAATAGGGAAGGACACCCCCTTGACGAGTTGTCATTTAGGGTACATAGTTTTCCGGACCTCAGGGACGGAGGGTGCGGCCTCAGACGGGACGGTAGCGGACTCCCGCACCGGTGTCAGCGGTGGGTCCTTGGCCCTAGGCTTGGAGGGGCCGGACCGACGGGCGGTACGCAAAGTCTCAGTGTCCCGTATCAAGTCCTGCGTAGCCACATGCCGCTCTACCAGGCCCACTAATTGGTCCAGGGTACTTGGGTCGCCCTGTCCTACCCACCGTTGAATGGTGACGGGTAAGGTGCGCACAAAACGATCAACAACTACCCTTTCCACCATTTGCGCCGGGCTCAGAGTGTCAGGCTGCAACCACTTTTTTACGAGATGCAACAAGTCATAGGCCTGTGAGCGTACGGGTTTGGCTTCCTCATAGAACCACTGATTTACCCGCTGAGCCCGTACATAGGTATTCACCCCCAACCGAGCCAGTATTTCGGCTTTCAGGGTCACATAGTCAATGGCGTCCTCGGTACAGAGGTCCAGGTGCGCTTTTTGGGGTTCCCCTGTCAGATAGGGCGACAATACCTCAGCCCACTGCGGTGTCGGCAGCTTTTCCCGCTCGGCCACCCGCTCAAACACCGCCAGGAACGCTTCCACATCATCCCCCGGGGTCATCTTTTGCAACGCTTGTCTCACCGCTTTCCGGACGCTGCCGTCGTCACCCGGTCCCGGGGTTGTTGCTGCCGGTCCGGCACGGATCGACTTGGCCAGGAGAACCATCTGTTCTTGGTGCCTTTTTTCCTGCAATTGCAAGGATTGCTGCTGACGTGCATTGGCTTGATCCATCTGTTCTTGGAGTTTTTTTTCCTGCACTTGCAAGGATTGGAGCAGGTGTGCATTGGTCTGTTGCTGCTGTGCATTAGCCTGAGCCAAATGCTTTAGTATGTCCTCCATGGCGTCGCCGGGTTTGGGCTGTAGTATAGCCGCTCGAATCCAGGACATGCGCAGCTGGGTCACCAGGGATGGATGTTACACCTCACCGGCTGTCATGCCCGCCGATTCTCCACCATATGTGAGGTAGCGTCGTCGGCTGCGCTGCAGAAGACACGGGATCCAGGCACCAAGGTTCACAGCACACGGTTTATTATCCAAAGCAAAGTCCATAATAGTACATATGTGCCTTTCTGGCAGAGAACTCAGGGAGATGTGATCACTCCCTCACACCCGGCACACCTGCCCTTGTTCCTGTTTCCTTTTAACCCTTCCTTAAACCTGTAGGGAAACAGGATTAACCCTGGAGTGGAGTTATTTTCTATCATGGAGTGAGCACAACCGGGGCGAGACATACCGGCCGTCATAGATAACCCCGGTCACAGTCTCACAATATGTACAGCTGGTATAACCTGGGCATCTCCCGTATATAATTATATATGTGCACATTAAGATTAAGGTGAAGAAAAAAAACCTAGAATATTGCATACGTACAAATAAGTATAAAAAATAGTACAGTTAAGTGGTGTACATTAAATGAAAACGCGCGAGCAAATTTTATAGCTTTTTTGAGATAAAAAACTGAAACAGATCATAAATCGGGGACTAGAAATACAGGAATGTGCAGGAATATAAACATTTAAAAAAAAGGAGAAAAACCTAAACTTTATTTAAAAATGCACCAAAAATAAAATCCTGGAATAACTGAGAAGCGAAATCCCCAATTCTACAGAATATATAACAGGAACATCAGAGGAAGAAGCCGCTGAGCAGACGCCTCAGTGATGTGACTGCGGCCGGTGCGGAGACCCTGCGGTCAGTAAATCCAGAGGATCACTGTGTGAGGTGGAGGAACTTGGTGGAGGAGGACGAGTCGCTCCATCAGTCACTATTACATGTGAGGACACATCATGGAGAACGCCACAACTCAGCCGCAGAGATTGTTCTCCTGATCATCAGGGGTTGGATCGTCCGTCCCACAGATTGTAGGTCACAGGAAACCGCAGCAGATAAGTCACAGTCTGAACACCGTCCAAGGATGTGAGGATGGTAAAGCTCTCACCTGTAGTGGGAGGAGAGAGAATTAGTCTTGTGTGTGATACTTATTCAAAATCGTTCCCTTGTTCCTTTCTTCCCTCTCCATCCACCTTTCTCTGGCTCCTTCCACCTTCTCCATCCACCTTTCTCTGGCTCCTTTTCTCCCTCTCCACCCATCATTCTCTGGCTCCTTACCTCCCTACCTCCCTCTCCACCCACCTTTCTCTGGCTCCATTCTCCCCTCTCCACCCATCTTTCTCTGGCTCCATTCTCCCCTCTCCACCCATCTTTCTCTGGCTCCATTCTCCCCTCTCCACCCACCTTTCTCTGGCTCCTTTCCTCCCTCTCCACCCATCATTCTCTGGCTCCTTTCCTCCCACTCCACCCACCTTTCTCTGGCTCCTTCCCTCCCTCTCCACCCATCATTCTCTGGCTCCTTACCTCCCTACCTCCCTCTCCACCCACCTTTCTCTGGCTCCATTCTCCCCTCTCCACCCATCTTTCTCTGGCTCCATTCTCCCCTCTCCACCCATCTTTCTCTGGCTCCATTCTCCCCTCTCCACCCAACTTTCTCTGGCTCCTTTCCTCCCTCTCCACCCATCATTCTCTGGCTCCTTTTCTCCCTCTCCACCCATCATTCTCTGGCTCCTTTCCTCCCTCTCCACCCACCTTTCTCTGGCTCCTTTCCTCCCTCTCCACCCACCTTTCTCTGGCTCCTTACCTCCCTCTCCACCCACCTTTCTCTGGCTCCTTACCTCCCTACCTCCCTCTCCACCCACCTTTCTCTGGCCCCTTCCCTCCCTCTCCACCCACCTTTTTCTGGCTCCTTCCCTCCCTCTCCACCCACCTTTCTCTGGCTCCTTTCCTCCCTCTCCACCCACCTATCTCTGGCTCCTTTCCTCCCTCTCCACCCACCTTTCTCTGGCTCCTTTCCTCCCACTCCACCCACCTTTCTCTGGCTCCTTCCCTCCCTCTCCACCCATCATTCTCTGGCTCCTTTATATATCACGGTGGCTCGGTGGTTAGCACTGCGGTCTTGCAGTGCTGGGGTCCTCGGTTCAAATCCCACGAAGGACACTATCTGCAAGGAGTTTGTATTTTCTCCCCGTGTTATATATATATTGCAACCGGCAATGTGGCAGATGGCCGGTATGTGTCACAGAGGTGGAAATCCTCTGCGATCTGAACCTGGAATGTTTCTCTGGAACTTGTAGTTCCATGAGGATTGTTGTACACATTCAGGGCTGGGTTCATGGGCTGGTCAGAAGTGATGGGCGGGACTGACCATCCACATACCTCCCATACGTAGGTGTGTCGCATGGGATTTAATGGAGTTGTCGTTTGTCACATGACCTCCGTGTGCTGGTGGGAGCCATCTTGGTTGGAGCACATGTGCAGGAGATCCTGTGCATACAGAGCTAGTGAGGGCTCTGAAATGTCAGGGAGCTGCAGAATCCTCTGAGGCTTTGAGGAATTGGAACGTGTCCAAGGGCCGGGATGGTGAGCCCAGTGTGAGAGTCTCCCTGGACTGGATGGAGCCAGACTGACAGCCTGCAAACCTACTGGCAGGTAACACCCCAGACACAGGTGACTATACTGACTGATGCCAGAGAATGAACTGCATGAACAATCGGCAGTTTAAACAGACAGTGAGACGTTGTCCTGCGGGAGAGTGGCTGTGGCCCATTACACTGCGTGGTTTATGAGGATGTGAATAAATCACCGAGATTGTTTAAGTGACAAAGTGCTCGTGTGTGTCTTGATCCCGCTGCCAGACGTGTGCCCCAAAACGTTCAGGGCCCAGGTCATCACATTATGGTGGAGAATGCGGGCATATGGCCTGGTTGCTAGGGGCAACGCAGCCTTGGTTGCTAAGGGCAACGGCCTAGGACATATTCCTGTGGATACGGACTGCTTGCTGTGGTCCATGAAAATTGACGGCGCACTCAAGCGGCTTGCGGTGGATCGGCGGGTCCACGAAGTTCCGGGAAAGCTGAGCGACCATGAGCGGAGCAGCAAGCCTGGACGTTATGGAGGAGCTGTACCAGTTCCTTGTACGTGGACAGCAGGAGCTGTTAATGCACAGAGATGTGGCAGCAGTGGACCAGTTTGTGAGTTCCCTTCTGGGGCCAGTACGGACACAGGGTACCCAGGGAGATAAAGGGGAACGGTGTGAACTGGGATCTAAAGACACTGCAAGGAAGCCACAGAAAGACCAGAAGGGGGCGGAGTCTCAGAAAGGGGTGGATGCTCATAAGGGGGTGGAGTCCCATAAAAAGGTGATTGCCCATAAGGGGATGGAGTCCCATAAAGTAGTGAATGCCCAAAAGGGGGAGGAGTCCCAGAAAGCCGTGGTCCCCCAAAATGGTGCGGAGCATCCCAAATGCAAGGGTAAAGTGACGCAGATGGACTGTAGCCAGGGACAACCGTGTTCATGCCTCAAGTGTCCGGTTTGCAGTATAGACCACCCATCCGACGAGAAGCCACGTCTGTGTTTTGTGGAAGTGGATGGGGAATCTGTAACAGGAGTCATAGACTCAAGGAGCTTGGTGACCCTGGTGAGGGCCGCCTCTGATGTCCACTTGATTCCTGGAAGGAAGATCCACGTCGGCTGCACCCACAATAATGAGACAGAATACCCGGTATCCAGCGTGGTCATTAAGACAGCCAGGGACAGTGGTTCTCATGATGTTGGTGTAGTCTCAGACTTACTGCACCCAATTATTATAGGTTGGGACTCTAAATTATTTGTGCACTTGTGGAAGCAGGGGGACGTATCCGGTTGCTTGTGTAAGAGCCGGAACAGCCCAAAGGAAACCCCACCACATTGGGAGGTGAAAAGGGGTCCTTGTTGTGGAGTTATGTGTGGTAAGGAGGAGATAGCACCTCCTAAAATTGACTGTCCTAAGTTAGGGGTGACCAAAGAAAATGATGGCCGGATCCAACTTAGTGACATAAGGACTAAGGGAATAACCAATAGTGTGACCGTTAAAAACGGGGTAGCTCCAGAAAGGGAGGCAGATATCTGGTTAAGTGGGGACATGATAGTCCAGGACGCCAGGGGGAGTGACGATGACTCCAGAATGGACACTGACTCTTATAAAAGGACAAGAGAATACAGTGAGGTACAGACGATTGAGAAGGGTAAAACCTCCAACAGACGCCGGAGACGTAATAAGCGCCGAAAGGTCGTGCAAGGTATACCGTCTGAGGGTGCAGTGAAAGTGAAGTACCTGGTCGAGGAAAACACGTTGCCAGTAGCAACTGCTAAGGTAGAGTCAGACAGCGATGTCCTACACAAGAAAAAGGAATCAGAAACTGAACTGACACATTGTAACGACAGACATCAGCAGGGTGACATGTCAAAAAATGAGCCAACCAAAGCATTAATGGTGGTGTCTCCTATAGATTCCAAGCATGAAGCAGAAGGTCTGTCGGACGAGAGCGCTGTAGGAGGTGAAATCCTAGAGGGTAATACAGGACAAGGAATCCTGGAGAGCGTTGGTGAAGTACAAATCCATAGAGGTCATGGTGAGCAGACCGGTAAATTACCCAGTGTTGGGGTGATGAAGGGTGAAAATGGTGCCAAAGTTCTAAGAGGAACAGAGTACCACGCTGAAGGGTGTGACACCCTTGCAGGAAAAAAGAAGACTGAAGGTGACACTGCAGAGACCCGCAAGGAAGTTGACGGTAATACAGTGAAGACCAAAGAGACAGGTGGTGCTGTAGAAGTGAAAAGAGCCTCTGAGGAGGTGAAGTCTGGACCAGAGGTCTCATCAGGAACTGAGTGCCTGAGTGACCTGCCTGGTAAGACCAAGATGGAAGACATAGAGATTGTCTTGGTTAAGAAGAGTAGCAAACCCATAGGCTCTGAGGCTGGAGCTGAACCGGAGGAGTGTGTAACTCAAGAGGTGGAGCTGTTGATGAGAGAAAAAGATAGATGCAAGAGACCAAAGGAATGGTCTAATATCCTTGAAGGTAAAGAAACCTGTCCATTCTTTAAGTGCATGGTAGATGTGCTCGAAGACTTAAGAGAAGCCTGTGCCCAAAAGTCGATGCATGAGAAGTTTAAGAAGGCCGTAGGGGCCTGTGAAGTGTACTTTGCCCCAGAGACTTGTCGGTTGGTGGTGTGCTCTGCAAGTAATGTCACAAAGAAGCGGGTGGCTATCCTGAGTGACATGCACCTGCAGTGTCTTCGCACGAAATGGCTCATCTCGACACAGATGGAAGAAGACACCAGACGCTTGGAGTGTATGAAGCAGCTCACTGCAGAATTTCAGGAAGTTGTGGTGGTGAAGAAATCATTAATTGGGCTCGCATTAAGAGCGCTGAGAAGTAACATTCAGCAAGCCAGGAAAGTTCCAGGTATTACAGCTATTGAATTAGAAGAACACAGTGGAACATTCCAAATCTATGGGAAGACTGAAGAAGCAGTGAAAACAGCTCGAAAGCTGTTGGACTTTGTGGAAGAGGTCACACAAGTGCCCAGAGAACTTGTCAAGAAACTGATTGGCAGAAATGGAAGAGTCATGAAGGAGATGGTTGATACGTCCGGTGTGGCGAGAGTAAGATTTGAGGGTCATCATAAAGCCAGGTTACCCTGTGAAGTTGGTATGGTTCCATGTGTCATGGTAGGAACAAAGGAGTGCGTTGAAAATGTACGAGTTCTCCTAGAATACCGCCTGGGATATTTGGAAGAACTAAAGCAAATGGATCTTTAAAGACAGAAGATTGCAAAGAAACTTTGTCAAGTTAGTGTGAGGTTGCGACCGCTTTCGGACCAGGGTCCAGAGAAGAAGTGTGGTCCACCTGATGAACGTGTTGCCTTGAGTGGCAAGGGAAGTAGGTCCTGTAAGGATAGGAGCCTAGGTCATAGAAGACCTACTTATACATCAGGCTATGGCACAGACTCTGAAGGGTCCAAGCCCTCTAAGACAACATCTAAAAGAAAAGATAGAGTGACTGGTCCATAGCCAAAAGTGGTGGTGGGAAAAGGCGGAGATGGAAAGGTGACCTGAGACGTCATGAGAGAAGAGGCCTTAGTAGATTGGCAAACAAAGAGTGCGCAGGGTCTAGTTATTGGAGATCTCCTGACAGCTTGGTGGTGAGGTACCTGGACTAGGGGCTAGCCCCTCTAGTGGACTGGATAGCGCAGAGTCAGGCCGCACGGTAGTTTCGACTAAAGGAGTGTTTCGCTACCACACTGACCGTTGGAGACAGTTATGGAACGATATGTCGGACCGGCGCACGTGTCTGAGAAGGGGGTTTACTGATTAGGGTTTGGTGACAGTGGCGGATGGTATGTCAGGAGCGGAAACTCATAGTTGTCATAGAGGGCCCATTCGACTAGTAGGGTATGGTTTCCCTAATGCCCTGTCTCAGGGTCCCTGTAGGTTGTCGAGTGTTCCACCCTACAAGTTGGAACAGAGGGGGCGGATATGTAAGGATGCAAGCGGCAATGTGGCAGATGGCCGGTATGTGTCACAGAGGTGGAAATCCTCTGCGATCTGAACCTGGAATGTTTCTCTGGAACTTGTAGTTCCATGAGGATTGTTGTACACATTCAGGGCTGGGTTCATTGGATGGTCAGAAGTGATGGGCGGGACTGACCATCCACATACCTCCCATACGTAGGTGTGTCTCATGGGATTTAATGGAGTTGTCGTTTGTCACATGATCTCTGTGTGCTGGTGGGAGCCATCTTGGTTGGAGCACATGTGCAGGAGATCCTGTGCATACAGAGCTAGTGAGGGCTCTGAAATGTCAGGGAGCTGCAGAATCCACTGAGGCTTTGAGGAATCGGAACGTGTACAAGGGCCGGGATGGTGAGCCCAGTGTGAGAGTCTCCCTGGACTGGATGGAGGCAGACTGACAGCCTGCAAACCTACTGGCAGGTAACACCCCAGAAAGGGGGACTATACTGGCTGATGCCAGAGAATGAACTGTATGAACAATCGGCAGTTTAAACAGACAGTGAGACGTTGTCCTGCGGGAGAATGGCTGTGGCCCATTAGGGTAAGTTCACACAGTGCGTTTTTCGCTGCGGTTTTGCGCGTTTTTCGGGTGCGTCTTTGGCCTCAAAACTGCATGACTTTGCTTCCCCAGTAAAGTCTATGAGTTTTCATTTTTGCTGTCCGCACACAACTTTTTTTTTAAGCTGCGTTTTTGAGTTAAAAAAAAGAAATGGACATGTCAATTCTTTCCTGCGTTTTCCCCCCATGCAATGCATTGAAAAAACGCAAAAAAACGCAGAGATCAAAAACGCAGCAAAACGCAGCCAAAAACGCACCAAATCGCAGTAAAAACGCATGCGTTTTTTGCTGCGGGTGCGTTTTTGTGCGTTTTTAGCGGCCAAAAACGCACAAAAACGAAGTGTCAAAAAAACGCAGCGTGTGCACATAGCCTAACACTGCGTGGTTTATGAGGATGTGACTAAATCACCGAGATTGTTTGTTTAAGTGACAAAGTGCTCATGTGTGTCTTGATCCCACTGCCAGACGTGTGCCCCAAAACGTTCAGGGCCCAGGTCGTCACTATATATATATATATATACAGTCATGGCCAAAAGTTTTGAGAATGACACCAAAATGCTATTTTCACATGATCTGTTGCCCTCTGGTTTTTAATTGTGTTTGTCTGATGTTTACATCACATACAGAAATATAATTGCAATCATATTATGAGACCAAAAGGTTCTATTGACAGTTAGAATGAGTTAATGCAGCAAGTCAATATTTGCAGTGTTGACCCTTCTTCTTCAGGACCTCTGCAATTCTCCCTGGCATGCTCTCAATCAACTTCTGGAGCAAATCCTGACTGATAGCTGTCCATTCTTGCATAAGCAATGCTTACATTTTGCCAGAATTTTTTGGTTTTTGTTTGTCCACCCGTATCTTGATGATTGCCCACAAGTTCTCAATGGGATTAAGATCTGGGGAGTTTCCAGGCCATGGACCCAAAATCTCTATGTTTTGTTCCATGAGCCATTTAGTGATCACCTTTGCTTTATGGCAAGGTGCTCCATCATTCTGGAAAAGGCATTGTGCCAAACTGCTCTTGGACATTTGGGAGAAGTTGCTCTTGGAGGACATTCTGGTCCCATTCTTTTTTCATGGCTGTGTTTTTAGGCAAGACTGTGAGTGGTGCGATTCCCTTGGCTGAGAAGCAACCCGACACATGAATCGTGTCAGGATGCTTAACAGTTGGCATGAGACAAGACTGGTGGTAGCGCTCACCTCTTCTTCTCCTAATAAGCTGTTTTCCAGATGTCCCAAACAATCGAAAAGGGGATTCATCTGAGAAAATGACTTTACCCCAGTCCTCAGCAGTCCACTCCCTGTACCTTTTGCAGAATATCAGTCGGTCCCTGATGTTTTTTCTGGAGAGAAGAGGCTTCTTTGCTGCCCTCCTTGAAACCAGGCCTTGCTCAAGCAGTCTCCGCCTCACAATGCGTGTAGAAGCACTCACACCAGCCTGCTGCTATTGCTGCGCTAGCTCGCCACTGCTGGTAGTCCCATCCCGCAGCTGAAACAGTTTTAAGATATGGTCCTGGCGTTTGCTGGTCCTTCTTGGGCGCCCTGGAGCCTTTTTGGCAACAATGGAAGCTCTCTCCTTGAAGTTCTTGATGATGCGATAGATTGTTGACTGAGGTGCAATCTTTGTAGCTGTGATACTCTTCCCTGTTAGGCCATTTTTGCGCAGAGCAATGATGGCTGCACGTGTTTCTTTAGATATAACCATGGTTAACTGAAGAGAAACAATGATACCAAGCACCAGCCTCCTTTTAAAGTGTCCAGTGGTGTCATTCTTACTTAATCATGACTGATCGCCAGCCCTGTCCTCATCAACACCCACACCTGTGGTAATGGAACAATCACTAAAACAATGTTAGCTGCTCCTTTTAAGGCAGGAATGCAATGATGTTGAAATGTGTTTTGGGGGTTGAAGTTCATTTTCTTAGCCAATATTGACTTTGCAAGTAATTGCTGTTAAGCTGATCACTCTTTATGACATTCTGGAGTATATGCAAACTGCCATTAGAAAAACTTAAGCAGTAGACTTTGTAAAAATTAATATTTGTTGCATTCTCAAAACTTTTGGCCATGACTGTATATGTATATATACATACATACATACATACAGTACAGTACAAAGGTTTGGACACACCTTCTCATCTCTAGAACAACTGTTAAGAGGAGACTTTGTGCAGCAGGCCTTCATGGTAAAATGGCACCAAAGCACAGATTTCCACTGGTCTAATGTCCATTCCTTGTGTTCTTTAGCCCAAACAAGTCTCTGGCCTTCTGAAACAGGCCTTCATGGTAAAATAGCTGCTAGGAAACCACTGCTAAGGACAGGCAACAAGCAGAAGAGACGTGTTTGGGCTAAAGAACACAAGGAATGGACATTAGACCAGTGGAAATCTGTGCTTTGGTCTGATGAGTCCAAATTTGAGATCTTTGGATCCAACCACCGTGTCTTTGTGCGACACAGAAAAGGTGAACGGATGGACTCTACATGGCTGGTTCCCACCGTGAACCAATGCCAAGAGTGTGCAAAGCAGTAATCAAAGCAAAAGGTGGCTACTCTGAAGAACCCAGAATATAAGACATATTTTCAGTTGTTTCACACTTTTTTAAGTATTTCATTCCACATGTGTTAATTCATAGTTTTGAAGCCTTCAATGTGAATCTACAATTTTCAGAGTCCTGAAAATAAAGAAAACTCTTTGAGAAGGTGTGTCCAAACTTTTGGTCTGTAATTAATAAATATATATATATATATATACCATATTTTTCAGACTATAAGACGCACCGGACCATAAGGCGCACCCCGGTTTAAGAGGAGGAAAATAACATTTTAAGCAAAAAATGTGGTCATGACACACTGTTATGGGGCGAGGATCTGCTGCTGACACTATTATGGGGGTTATGTCCCCAAATTCTCTATTAAGGTACCCCATCTTGGTAATGATCCTCCTGCCTTGTATATAATCCTCATCTTTGTATATATATGTCCGGCATCCTGGTATAGCCCCCATCCTGCTATATACTGCCATCCTGGTATATGCCCTCATCCTGCTATATACCCCCATCCTGCTATATACTGCCATCCTGGTATATGCCCTCATCCTGCTATATACTGCTATCTTGGGATATGCCCTCATCCTGCTATGTACCCCATCCTGCTATATACTGCCATCTTGGTATATGCCCTCATCCTGCTATATACCACCATCCTGGTATATACCCCCATCCTGCTACATAGCGCCATCCTGGTATATGCCCTCATACTGCTATATCGCTATATACCCCAATCCTGGTATATACTGCCATCCTGGTATATGCCCCAATCCTGCTATGTACCCCATCCTGTTTTATGGCCTGAATCCTATGACACACAAAAAAAATAAACGTTTATACTCACCTTTCCTCACTCCCTGCAGCATCGCTCCTCCTCCCGTCTGTGTCAGTAGCAGCGCCGCTGACCTGTGTGGAGCCGTGCGCACAGGGATGACGTCATCGCTGTGCGCATCGCTAGTCTCCACACACATTGCGATGCTGCAGGGCACGGTGAGTATACCATACTTATTCACTGCGCCCCGCGCTGATGATGATGCGCGGGGAGCAGTGAATATAGCTGCACATGATTACTCCAGGCTGTAGTTGGCAGGAGTGGTCACGTGGGCCGGCTGTTTAGTATGCGTGCACCCCCCGCCCATCATCCCGCCCACTTGTCAGCTCCATCTTTAGCGCTGAGAGATGATGGGCGGGAGGATGCATGCATATGAAATGAGCGGGCCCACGTGGTCATGGCAGGCTGCTACAGCCTGTGCATACCGCCGATGACCCGCGCCACTGCTGCACCCTCATTCCCCGCAGCCATGCCGTACATTCAGACTATAAGACACAGCCCCCACTTTCCCCCAACATTTGGGGAAAAAAAGTGTGTCTTATAGTCCGAAAAATACGGTATATATATATATATATATATATCTATATATATAATTGCCTTATTCTGTCTGTCTGTCTGTCTGTCATGCTCCAAAATTGTGTCACCGTGACAGTGTCACCGTGACATGTCCTTACGGTGACACAAAGCTGATTGGCCGCTGGGCTCGCCATGGCCCCGCCCCCCCACACCGATTGGCCGCTCGCCCAGGCTGCGCCCCCACACGGATTGGCCAGCCGCTCGCCCAGCCTCCGCCCCCCCCACAGATTGGCCTCTCGCCCCGGCACCCTGCAGGCATTGGCAATTCGGCCACGCCACGCCCCGCCCCCCTCACGCAACGCACGTTAGCTCTGGCCCCGCCCACCTCCCCCCGCGCATTCCCCGAACTGACAGGGCTGTCACGGAGGTGAGTACTGTACTCCCCCCCCCCCCCCCTCTCCCCCCCCGCGCATTCCCCGAACTGACACGGCTGTTAAGGGGGGTGAGTACTGTACCCCCCCCATCCCCCATCCCCCGCTCGCACGGGAGTGGTGTGGGCTCCCGTGCGAGCGGGGGACGGGATACGTTGGCATGGTTACAAGCGCATCGAGGTCCTGTAGCGGCGGAAGATCCACACGCACACACACACACACACACACACACACACATCAGCTCACACTCACTCTCACACTCACTCTCACACACACATCACATCGCATCCACACACTCACAGCATCCGGCGATATCCCTTGCTTCTCGGCCTCGATACTGTGCTGTTGTGACCTTCCAGGACCTGACGGAGGATCACATGGCCAGAAGCATGTGGTATCTCCGGATGTTGTGACTGTGAGCGCGTATGTGCGATATCGTCAGTGTCTGTGTGTGTGAGTGTATGCGATCGGGTGTGTGTGTGTCGGGATCGGGTGTGTGTGAGTGGATGCGATCGTGTGTGTGAGTGGATGCGATCGTGTGTGTGAGTGTCGGGATCGGGTGTGTGTGAGTGTATGCGATCGTGTGTGTGAGTGGATGCGATCGTGTGTGTGAGTGTCGCCAGAGGAGGGGACAGAGAGGGACTGAGGCTGGGGACAGAGAGGGGCTGAGGCTGGGGACAGAGAGGGGCTGAGGCTGGGGACAGAGAGGGGCTGAGGCTGGGGACAGAGAGGGGATGATGCTGGGGACAGAAGGCTGATGCTGCGGGTAGAGAGGCTGATGCTGGTGCAGCATGGGGGATGGATTACAATGGGGGGTGCGCAGCATGGGGGATGGAGCACGTTTGGGAGTGCGCAGCATGGGGAATGGAGCACGTTTGGGAGTGCGCAGCATGGCGGATGGAGCACGTTTGGGAGTGCGCAGCGTGGCGGATGGAGCACGTTTGGGAGTGCGCAGCGTGGCGGATGGAGCACGTCTGGGAGTGCGCAGCATGGCGGATGGAGCACGTTTGGGAGTGCGCAGCGTGGCGGATGGAGCACGTTTGGGAGTGCGCAGCATGGCGGATGGAGCACGTTTGGGAGTGCGCAGCATGGCGGATGGAGCACGTTTGGGAGTGCGCAGCATGGCGGATGGAGCACGTTTGGGAGTGCGCAGCATGGCGGATGGAGCACGTTTGGGAGTGCGCAGCATGGCGGATGGAGCACGTTTGGGAGTGCGCAGCATGGCGGATGGAGCACGTTTGGGAGTGCGCAGCATGGCGGATGGAGCACGTTTGGGAGTGCGCAGCATGGCGGATGGAGCACGTTTGGGAGTGCGCAGCATGGCGGATGGAGCACGTTTGGGAGTGCGCGGCATGGCGGATGGAGCACGTTTGGGAGTGCGCGGCATGGCGGATGGAGCACGTTTGGGAGTGCGCGGCATGGCGGATGGAGCACGTTTGGGAGTGCGCGGCATGGCGGATGGAGCACGTTTGGGAGTGCGCGGCATGGCGGATGGAGCACGTTTGGGAGTGCGCAGCATGGCGGATGGAGCACGTTTGGGAGTGCGCAGCATGGCGGATGGAGCACGTTTGGGAGTGCGCAGCATGGCGGATGGAGCACGTTTGGGAGTGCGCAGCATGGCGGATGGAGCACGTTTGGGAGTGCGCAGCATGGCGGATGGAGCACGTTTGGGAGTGCGCAGCATGGCGGATGGAGCACGTTTGGGAGTGCGCAGCCTGGCGGATGGAGCACGTTTGGGAGTGCGCAGCATGGCGGATGGTGCACGTTTGGGAGTGCGCAGCATGGCGGATGGTGCACGTTTGGGAGTGCGCAGCATGGCGGATGGAGCACGATGGGAAGTGCACAACACACCACACACACACACACACACACTGGGAACCACAAACAACTGCCCTACACAGACACCTACACACACAGACAACGCTGCACACACACAACACCCAACACACAAACACCGCGGCACACACAAATATACGCATATACCGCACAACACACACATTGCACAAAACATACCTCCCCCCAAAACACACCACACACACACAAACCGTGCAACACACAACGCTACAGACACAGCGCTCCACAAACAACGCAACACACATACAACACCGCTCTCACCCCTGTCACACCCAGACAACACCCAGAACATCTACAGCGCCTACACAAACACTTGGTAACTACACACAACATATATATATATATATAACAAAAATCATACATGAACTACACAATACGTAAATTCTAGAATACCCGATGCGTAGAATCGGGCCACCTTCTAGTATATATATATATATATATAAATTGCCTTAGTCTGTCTGTCTGTCTGTCTGTCTTGCTCCAAAATTGTGTCCTTACGGTGACACAAAGCTGATTGGCCGCTGGGCTCGCCATGGCCCCGCCCCCCCGCACGGATTGGCCGATCGCCTCGCCTCGGCTCCGCCCCCCCACGGATTGGTCGCTTGCCTCGGCCTGACCCCGCCCTCCTCATGGATTGGCCGCTCGCCCCGGCCCTCCGCACGCATCGCCAGACATAACCTTGCACTGCTGGGATCGTGACGGAGCCGGTGTATGCTGGTAACCATTATACACATCGGGTAACTAAGGTCCCTTAGTTACCCGATGTGTATCATAGTTACCAGTGTACACCGGCTCCGTCACGATCCCAGCAGCGCAAGGTTATGTCTGGCGCTGCTGGGATCGTGACGGAGCCGGTGAACGCTGGTAACCATTATACACATCGGGTAACTAAGGTCTCTTAGTTACCCGATGTGTATCATACTTACCAGTGTACACCGACTCCCGGTACACATGTGCAGGGAGCCGGCATTATACTCCTCTCCCCCCAGGACAACTCCTCCTATTATAGTCCTCCTATTATACTCCTCTCTGAGTATAATTGGAGAACTATTATAGCATGGGGGATGGAGCAGGATGGGGTGCGCAGCATGGGGGATGGAGCACGATGGGGGGTGCGCAGCATGGGGGATGTAGCACGATGGGGGGTGCGCAGCATGGGGGATGTAGCATGATGGGGAGTGCGCAGCATGGGGGATGGAGCACGATGGGGAGTGTGCAGCATGGGGGATGGAGCACGATGGGGGGTGCGCAGCATGGGGGATGGAGCACGATAGGGGGTGCGCAGCATGGGGGATGGAGCACGATGGGGGGTGCACAGCATGGGGGATGGAGCACGATGGGGGGTGCGCAACATGGGAAATGGAGCACGATGGGGAGTGCGCAGCATGGAGGATGGAGCACAATGGGGAGTGCACAGCATGGGGGATGGAGCACGATGGGGAGTGCGCAGCATGGGGGATGGAGCACGATGAGGGTGCGCAGCATGGGGGATGGAGCACGATGGGGGGTGCGCAGCATGGGGGATGTAGCACGATGGGGAGTGCGCAGCATGGGGGATGGAGCACGATGGGGAGTGTGCAGCACGGGGGATGGAGCATGATGGGGGGGTGCGCAGCATGGGGCATGGAGCACGATGGGGGGTGCGCAGCATGGGGGATGGAGCACGATGGGGGGGTGCGCAGCATGGGGGATGGAGCACGATGGGGGGTGCGCAGCATGGGGGATGGAGCACGATGGGGGGTGCGCAGCATGGGGGATGGAGCACGATGGGGAGTGCGCAGCATGGAGGATGGAGCACAATGGGGAGTGCACAGCATGGGGGATGGAGCACGATGGGGAGTGCGCAGCATGGGGGATGGAGCACGATGGGGGGTGGGCAGCATGGGGGATGGGGCACGATGGGGAGTGCGCAGCATGGGGGATGGAGCACAATGGGAGGTGCACACCTCCCCCCAACACACACACACAACACACCACACACACACTGGGAACCACAAACACCGCCCTACACAGACACCCACACACACAGACAACGCCGCACACACACAACACCCAACACACAAACACCGCGGCATACATAAATATACGCACATACCGCACAACACACACATTGCTGCACAAAACATACCTCCCCCCAAAACACACCACAGCCACACAAACTGCGCAACACACACACACACAACGCTACAAACACACAGCGCTCCACAAACAACACAACACACGCAACACGCATACAACACCGCTCTCAGCCCCAGCCACACCCAGACAACACCCAGAACATGTACAGCGCCCTACACAAACACTTGGTAACTACACACAACAACATCTATATATAACAAAAATCATACATGAACTACACAATACGTAAATTCTAGAATACCCGATGCGTAGAATCGGGCCACCTTCTAGTAAATATATAATTGCCTTATTCTGTCTGTCTTGCTCCAAAATGACGTCATTACAGTGACAACCGTCGCCAGAGCGCCGTGCGCTAAAGAGCCTGTAACCAACGGCTCAGCTAAGGCTCCCTGCACACGTAACCAGGGTACACATCGGGTTACTAAGCAAAGCGTTTTGCTTAGTTACCCGATATTTACCCTGGCTACGTATGCAAGGAGCCAGCGCTAAGCGGTATACGCTGGTAACCAAGGTAAATATCGGGTAACCAAGCAAAGCGCTTTGCTTAGTTACCCGATATTTACTCTTGCTACGTGTGCAAGGAGCCAGCGCTAAGCGGTATACGCTGGTAACCAAGGTAAATATCGGGTAACCAAGCAAAGCGCTTTGCTTAGTTACCCGATATTTACACTGGATACGTGTGCAAGGAGCGTAACTGAACAGCCTGAACTACAGGCCGACAGGACGACACCCGACACTTTTCCTCGCACTCTCACAGAGCCCCGACTCCCCGCTCGGCTACACCCCCCACTCTCCACATGTATACACTGAACACACACACACACACACATGAATGGTCACCTGTCCCCAGCCCTGCAGTCCCAGCACTGACGTCCTCAGCGCCATGGCCCCTCTCCGCCCCCCCCCTCCCCGCACTTCCCCCCCTGCACACATTACCCCGCTCAGCTCCGCCCCCCCCCTGCACTCCGCATGTATACACTGAACACACACACACACACACCTGAATAGTCACCTGTCCCCAGCCATGCAGTCCCCGGCAATGATGTCCTCAGCGATATGGCCCGGCTTGACTCCCCCCCCACCCGCACACATTACCCCGCAGGATGGGGGCACATACCAGCATTGCGCCACATCACAGCATCAGCATATTTTTACCTAACTTTACACTGTTCATGGCCTTCTTTCATTACAAGCCATGGACATCATTAAACATTAGACTCCTCTATTAAAACTCTGTTGTTTGTCATTTTAAAACCAATAAACAATTATAAGAATACTAAATTACACCGAAACCATCCAGTCCATTCATTACCTTATTACTCAATCTGCTAACCTACATACACATTCTAGACTACCCAATACCTTAGAATCGGGCCACCTTCTAGTGTATATATATATATATATGTATCTAATATATAAAGCTCAGTGTATGTATGTGTGCATATATATGTGTGTGTGTATGTATGTCCGCTAAAGGAATCCGCACCGTCGCATTTACAATCACGAAATTTTGTACAGACGCCCCATGTGACCCAGGGAATGTCATAGACTGTTTTGAAGGGAAAATTTAACCCTGCGCTTTACAGTTATTCACCAAAATCCTGCCTCCATTTAACTGAATGGAAGTGGGAGCTACTGGCTATTAATAGTAACTGTCAGTGGTTCCTATAGGAACAAAATAAACTGTTAGTATAAGAAGCTTATGTGTGAGGTAATATGATGTCGGTGGTGAGACAGACGGGAAGAGAGACAGAAAGAGACAGACGGGCAAAGAGACAGACAGACGGGCAAAGAGACAGACGGGCAAAGAGACAGACAGAGACAGACGGGCAAAGAGACAGGCAGCCCTGGAGAGAGAGACGGGCAAAGAGACAGGCAGCCCTGGAGAGAGAGATGGGCAAAGAGACAGGCAGCCCTGGAGAGAGAGACGGGCAAAGAGACAGCCCTGGAAAGAGAGAGACGGGCAAAGAGACAGCCCTGGAGAGAGAGACGGGCAAAGAGACAGGCAGCCCTGGAGAGAGAGACGGGCAAAGAGACAGGCAGCCCTGGAGAGAGAGACGGGCAAAGAGACAGCCCTGGAAAGAGAGAGATGGGCAAAGAGACAGGCAGCCCTGGAAAGAGAGAGACGGGCAAAGAGACAGCCCTGGAAAGAGAGAGATGGGCAAAGAGACAGGCAGCCCTGGAAAGAGAGAGACGGGCAAAGAGACAGCCCTGGAGAGAGAGACGGGCAAAGAGACAGCCCTGGAGAGAGAGACGGGCAAAGAGACAGCCCTGGAAAGAGACATCTGGAAAGAGACAGACAAAGACAGACTGGGAAAGAGAGAGACCGACAGAGAGACAGACACACAAACAGAGACAGACACAGAGATAGAGAGAGACGAGACAGACAGACACAGAGATGGAGACAGACTGATGCAAGTAAAGACAGAGAGAGAGAAACAGTAACACTCCTAAGAGTCTTATAGAAACAATGAGGGGCTTATCCCCCCATCTATAAACAAATGATCTTCATGTCTGGCTGAATCTTAAGAAACTTTACCCATGCTAGGCACTGACAGAGTCCATGTCATCACACCATTATTTTGGGTGTATTTGTCAATCTGCATCTTTTTCTACAATGCACAATATCTATCCAACAGTTCCCCTATGGCAGAAATCCAGAGTCACATGTTTATGGGGCGCGAGAAGTCTACACCAAAATATACCCATTATCAGAGTAAATGAAGATGGGAGATTTCCTCCATAGACTTCTGTGTAGCCTGTGATATCATTAGTTACATACAGAGGGTACAGATGACAGCAATCACAATGCCCAGAGGGATGACGATGGCAGTGGCTATACGCCAATAAGCCAACCAATTCCATGCAGAGTTTGGAAGCTCTGAAAGAGAAGACAAACAGAAAAGATCAGATGCCCTGACTTATCCATGTAGCCATGTAGTCTGCGTTACAGATCAAAAAGAAGGACCCTTCATTCCAGCCCCATCTCCCCCTTGTACCCAGAATAATGATACTAGACCCCTTATATGATGATGGCAATAAATTGCCCGATGCAGCCTCTAAATTACCAAATATAAGAACAAAAAGAGCGATAGTATGACTGAAAAGGTCACATAGAGTTACAAAAAATACTCATAAAATGTAAATTGTATTAACATATACAGAAAGTCCAAAAATTAGAAAATCTGAAAGAGACACACATGAATAAAAAGTGAGCACGATCCCTACTACACCCCAGTACTGAGGCCTACCTTGCTGCGTAGGATGGCACACTATTCCTGCGCAGTTGGTGCCCCCACTCAATTTAGACATCTTCTGAGCCCTGGTAGGGGGCCTTGAGGCAAGAGGTATAGTTACAGTACAGTGCCCCCCATTTATGTTTACTTTTCTGGTTTTTTTCTAATTTTTGGACTTCCTATACTTTAATACATACTAATAAACTTACATTTTCTGAGTATTTTTTGTAAGACTTCATAACCAAATATACTAGTTGAGGTCATAGACTTAAATATCTGAGAGGTCCACGCATTTTACACCGCAGTAACAATGAAACGTTATTTGCAGAGAAACCGCTGCAGGAAATGGGACCTGTCAGACACAGCCGGACTCCTCTTAGTGAAGGCAGAGATAGTTTATAACCATCTCTGCCTTCCATAACAAACGCAGTTTATACAGTATAAGAAGTGCTTATCTGTGCTTCCTCCTCTGCTCCTATCCATCATGTGAACGCCTATTGCAGTGTTATAATATTTTCATATTTTTACAGCATCCAACTTATATTTAATGTGAATCAGCATGGAGAGAGCGGACTAACCCTCTGTCTAAATCATACAGAATGTTATAAGACACTAACCCCATATTCTGTGTCTGTCTGTTTGGTATCTTCCTCAGACTTTGGCACAGCTTCTTTCTGGGGGGTCTTTGGACCTGGGACCCCTGAATATTGGTTGTTAATGTCCAAAGAAGCAAAACAATAGGAGGGCACTCACCGGGCTGCCGTATACCGAAGAATCTGTTTTATTTCAGCATCAGGTAAAATATAAAAACAGCGGAGGGGAGGGGGGAGGGATGCACGACACAGCAGACGACGGCCGTTTCGTGCTTAACAAGCACTTCAACAGGTCTACCGATGATTGGTGCCTGGTGTTCGTTTTCTTGGATTCCTTCGTTTCTGGTTGGTAATGTCCCCTGATTAACCCCCGTGTATCTGCTACTGGGGAGAAACGTGTCGGAACACTATGGGATTAATCGCTTTGTTGCATCATTGTTACGACCGTTTATATAAGTACCTGGTATCGTTAATAATTCTGGTGATAGGTACGGTAGCTTGTGCAGTGTCATCTTAAGGTTGCTCTAGGGCAGAGGTCTCAAACACATGGCCAGTGGGCCACATGCGGCCCCTGAGGCTGCTTCTTACGGCCCGCAGACACCTAGACCCCGTGACAATTGCGCACCGGTACACACACTGGACCGCCGCTGCCGTCAGCACTTTCCTTCTGGCAAGTATAATTTGCAGCACCGCGCAGAGAAGCACGCCTCTACACAGCTTTACTAATGGCAGCTGCCGCTGGCCAATCAGAGGCCAGGAGCTAGTGTGGGTGTATTCTGATTGGCTGGTAATATAAATTACACCATGTGCTGTATACCTATGTCAGCGATGGGAATCAGCGCAGCAGCAGAAGAACACACAGACCACAGATATCAATTACAGTGAGAGATAAATATCTTATAAATCAATATACACATCTCGATACGCATACACTCACACTAGGGTCTATGTGTGTCTCTGCAGCAGCGGTGAGAACCAGCACCGACAGGGACACTCAGCAGTATTGATTGCTCAAAGATAGAGTATTCATATATCACAATTACTGCGTGTCAGAAGGGGAGAGCATGCTGCCGTTGCATCAAGGGCACCAGGCACTGAATGGAAGGATCATTGTGCAAAGATAACATTACCTAGATAAAAGAGACTGCGGCGGGAATGCGCAGGAGACTGCAGCTGCCTGTGCCCATGATCAGGACTCACTGTGTCATTGAGGCAGCGCGTCCTGAGCTGCGGGGCTGCACGTCTCCTCCACAGGAGACCGCAGCTGCCTGTGCCCACGATCAGGACTCACTGTGTCATGTAGGCAGCGCGTCCTGACCTGCGGGGCTGCACGTCTTCTCCGCAGGAGACCGCAGCTGCCTGTGCCCACGATCAGGACTCACTGTGTCATGTAGGCAGCGCGTCCTGACCTGCGGGGCTGCACGTCTTCTCCGCAGGAGACCGCAGCTGCCTGTGCCCACGATCGGGACTCACTGTGTCCTGGAGGCAGCGGGTCCTGACCTGCGGGGCTGCACGTCTCCTCCACAGGAGACCGCAGCTGCCTGTGCCCACGATCGGGACTCGCTGTGTCCTGGAGGCAGCGGGTCCTGACCTGCGGGACTGCACGTCTCCTCCGCAGGAGACCGCAGCTGCCTGTGCCCACGATCAGGACTCACTGTGTCCTGGAGGCAGCGGGTCCTGACCTGCGGGGCTGCACGTCTCCTCCGCAGGAGACCGCAGCTGCCTGTGCCCACGATCAGGACTCACTGTGTCCTGGAGGCAGCGGGTCCTGACCTGCGGGGCTGCACGTCTCCTCCGCAGGAGACCGCAGCTGTCTATGCCCACGATCAGGACTCGCTGTGTCCTGGAGGCATCGGGTCCTGACCTGCGGGGCTGCACGTCTCCTCCGCAGGAGACCACAGCTGCCTGTGCCCACGATCAGGGTTCAGTGCACTGCGGTCTCCTGCTGTGTTCTCCCTACGGAGGACGCATACAACTGCAGCAAACAATTGATATGCTGCAGTCTGGAAAGACGCTCCGCAGGTCAGTGTTTGCTGCAGAAAAAACAAGCTCAGTGGGCACGGGTTATCTAGAAATCCCTCCACTGTGCTTGTACTGTACAATGCGGCGTTTTAGGCACAGCAAAAACATGCTACATCCAAAATGCTATAAATACTGATCGTGGGCACGCAGCCTTAAACAATGTGATCAGCAGTGCTGAAAAGGATTGGATGTGGGCGTGAGAGATTGCAAAATGGGTGTGGTTAGGGGGCGTGGCTTAAAATTGCCGCGGCACGCTACGCGCAACGCAGATGTGAAGCCCCACAGGTGTTGTGTCGGTGCATTACCTTCAGGGACTCCACTCAGCTGGATCTGGTCACAGGTAGGAGATCTTCTTCTTGTCGTGACGCCACTCTCAGTATTGCGGCCAGTAGGGACCGCCACTGCAGGTTGAGGGACGCCTGGGGCTGATGGTGAGTGCAGTTAGTTGGAATAGCCTCCTGAGAGTGAGGCAAGCCCCAGGGCCCTGTGTAGGTGCGTAGAACCACAAGGCGCAGAATAACTCCACACAGGCAGAATGTCTTTCAGGGTTTTTACTCACTTCAGGTGGCAGGGTGAGTAACCCGGGCGTAGCTGGGATGAACCAGGCGGGAACCAGGTATCCTTCAGGCTGACTTCTGATGGTGACTACCAACTCGCCTTCCTTAGCCCTTGGTGGTTTGGGGTGACCCCGACTTTTAGTCCCTATGGGGGTCACCCAGGGAAGTTGCTGAAGCCTCACTCCCCTTCGTTTGCCGTTTGCTTGTGGCCTGGACCAGCTCACTCCAGCTGCTTGCCTCCTGTGAGCTATGGGCCCTAACTGTGGCTACGTGGCTGCGGCTTTTGTGGTGTTGTGGTGTGGGCTTTGAGGGCCCCACACCGGCAGGTTTAGCAGGGAAAGGTGGATCTATCCCCGCTCCGGGATCTGCCGCCCGTTTGGGCCTGGTTCTCCCTAGCAGTCTCCTTACTTCCCACTCTGTGCTCTCTCTCTAGCTGGAGATGGGTTTCGGGTAGCACTCCTAGGTGACCGTTCTCCCCCGTCGGTAGCCACTGCGCGGACGCTGTCAGACTACAGCAGCCCAGGGGAAGGGGTCAGCTCTCCTCGGAGCTCCCTGGACTCTGCTCTGAACCGGCTCACATCTGGGACCTTCACTGCTGCTGCTCCTGTCAGAGCCTCACTTTCCTGCTCCTCACTCCTCCACACTCTGCTGCAGACTGTTTACTCCTCCTTCTCTTTTCCCTTTTGTGCCTGCCTACGCCACCTAGCAACCAGATTCTCTTACCACACCCCTTGAGAGGAGATGGAGGCTTTTGGCCCCCTCCACTATTCCAGTGGAGGTGAAGGCTTTTCCCCCTCCTGGGATCCCCAGGGGTCCTCTCAAAGGTACATGTGTGAGACCTGATCACTATGCGCCTGTGTAGTCACACCTCGGTCAGCCTTCTGGATTACCTGTATTGTACTGTCCCCAGCATGGGTGCAGTACTCAGTGGTGCCTGACCAGGTCAGGGGCGCCACATTCCCCCTTAGTTATCACCAGCACGTCCTCGGGCTGCAAGACAACATTTTAAAATGCATAAAACATTAAAACATGGTAAAACATTTTTAAAGCACCAGGTACCATACATCACCACCCTCCACCCACAAGTCCGTTAACCCACCCAAAACCCTCTCACGTTGGCCGCGCCTTCAGCCACTTCTGGCAGGATGTAGAGGCGGCTTTCATGGTCTGGTGGTCTTCAGGGTATACCTGGCCTGGTGGAGCCGCGCCTTCAGCCTCTTCTGGCAGGATGTAGAGGCGGCCTCCACAGTTGGTGCTGACCAGGTACCCTCTTTGTGGTGGAGAGCCAGGCCCCATAAACAGGCATGCTCTCTGGTTGCAGGTAAGCCAAGGCCCTATATACGGACGTGCCCCCTGGTTGCAGACGAGCCAAGCCCCTAAACAGGCTGACTCTGGTGGTGGTGGTGCCCTCTGGTGTAACTATTTACACTGCGAGAGTTTGTGGCTATAGCCAGTTCATAGCCTTAAGGTTTATTTCTCACATCAGTTTATGTGGGCACATTCTTAAACTTGTAAAACGTTGCAAAACAAACTTTTTCAAACTGGTAACTTCTTTGCTTCTCTGTACTTTATGTGGATTCCTCCATACCAGGGCTTGGGCCTGTAGGGCTGCGGCACCTGTTGCTTCCTTGATCTCTTTCTTCATCTGTGGTTGTCTCATCAGTAGGTCCTTTGTCTTTTCTTTCTTCATCGCTGTCTTTCCTTTCTTCTTCTTTAGGACATGGTGCTACATCTAGCGCATACCAGCCTCTTTCGCCTTGATGCATGGTAAACTGCACTGTGTCTCCCATTTTCAGGTTCCTTCCAGGATGTCCTCTGGGCAAATTAGCTCTGACGTCTCTCCTATTGACAAAAATGCCTTCTTTGATACCAGGTGCAACGATGAATCCGTATCCTGACTTCAGGCTAAAGTCTTCCACAATTCCTCTACAAAGGGGTCCTCTGACCTGGGCTTTGGCTCTTCTCAGGAACCGTTTCTCCTGTAGGTCTCTGGCCGTTATGTCATCTCTTTGCTCTGGGGATGGCGGAGCAGGTGACAACTGGTTTCTGCTACGGCGCCGTGTCTTGCGGGCTTGACTCTGCTGGGTGGCTGCTTCACTGCTGGCAGGCTCCCAGGTGAGGTTGCTGGATAAATCTTCCTCTTCATCCCAGCGAGAATATGGCAACATCTCCGGCTCTGGGCATGGATCCACTGCTGGTGGCTCCTGAGTCAGCTCCTCAGCTTCCTGGCCTCCCCTCCCCCTTAGTTCTTCTGAGCACTCCTTTGGTGGTAGTGCTGGGGATGGACTTTCTTCAGCAGGCCCAGGCGGGGGACTCTTTGGCGTGGTTGCTGCAGGAGTCGTCTTGGGGGTATGCGGAGGGAGTATATACTGGTCCACCAACCATTGTGGAAACTTGGCCTCCATGTCAGCCTTCAGCTGCCAGTATGCGGGGTCCTCCCCCAGCGTGGGCTTTCCAGCAGGGACCTCTTTGGACTGGGGAGCGGTGTCTGCTCTGGCCTTGCAGGCCGGGGTAAATGGTGATGCAATCTTATCTTGGCGGGCCGCGCCTGGCATGGCGGCGGCCTGGTCTTGGCGGGCCGCGCCCTGCATGGCGGCGGCCTGGTCTTGGCGGGCCGCGCCCTGTATGGCGGCGGCCTGGTCTTGGCGGGCCGCGCCCTGTATGGCGGCGGCCTGGATCGGCGTCGCAGCTGCGATGGGCTCTGTGCAGGCTGGGCTGGGCGTCGCTGCCTCGATCGGAGCTTGGCGGGCCGCACCTGACGGGGCTGCGGCCTGGTTCAGCACCTCACTTGCGGCGCGGACGAGCGTTGCTGCTGCGGTGGGGTCTCGGCGGGCCGGGCCTAGCATGGCGGCGGCCTGGGTCAGCGTCACACCCGCGGCATGGATGAGGGTCGCGGTGGCAGCCGGTTCTTTGCGGGCCGGACTGGGCGTTGCTGCAGGGACCGGGTCTTGGTGGGCCGAGCAGGGCATCGCTGCGGCGGCCTGGGCTTGGCGGGCCGCACCTGGCGTGGCTGCGGCCTGGCTCAGCGTCGCCGCGCCGGACGCCTCTTCAGGGACCGCGGACGTGACAGCAGGGGTCGGGGCACTCGCGCTGGCAGGGGTATCACTGGACTCACCCATCGGTGGCAGCATCGGGGTCTGAGTCGTCACCGCCCGATCTGGCACTCGGCGCGCGGCTCTCCCCTCATAGGCCTGAACCGCGGCAGCCATCTCCAGAAGTTCCATGCATTCTTCTCTGATCTGCTCCACGACCCGGGTCTCCAGTCGGTCGCAGAACTGGGCCAGCTCCCGATACCACCAGGCAGCGGAGCCCGGTTCTGGGTTTCTGCGGTCAGACGCCATTTCTTCTGCGCCCTCTTCTGTACGATTTCCCAGCAGTGGACTCGTCGTTGCCTCTAGTAACAAGCTGTTCAGTTTCCGCTCTGCCTCTTTCAGCAGCAGGCTTCTGGCTCCCTTTCTGTCCCGACGTCTCTGGACGCTTCCGCTCTCTTCACAAGCGAGGTCAGAACTCTGCAGGGGATCTCTGGGTAGCCACACCTCTTCGTGGGCGGTAACTTCTTCCAGCGCGGGCTGCTGTTGTTTTTCAGCGCGCTTTTCATGGTGGCAATATGGCGGCGCTTCCAATTTTTCAAGCGGACCGCCCAGGCACATGGTCACCTGTCTGGACAGGTCTAGTCCTTATCCTGTTCGTGACGCCAGATGTGAAGCCCCACAGGTGTTGTGTCGGTGCATTACCTTCAGGGACTCCACTCAGCTGGATCTGGTCACAGGTAGGAGATCTTCTTCTTGTCGTGACGCCACTCTCAGTATTGCGGCCAGTAGGGACCGCCACTGCAGGTTGAGGGACGCCTGGGGCTGATGGTGAGTGCAGTTAGTTGGAATAGCCTCCTGAGAGTGAGGCAAGCCCCAGGGCCCTGTGTAGGTGCGTAGAACCACAAGGCGCAGAATAACTCCACACAGGCAGAATGTCTTTCAGGGTTTTTACTCACTTCAGGTGGCAGGGTGAGTAACCCGGGCGTAGCTGGGATGAACCAGGCGGGAACCAGGTATCCTTCAGGCTGACTTCTGATGGTGACTACCAACTCGCCTTCCTTAGCCCTTGGTGGTTTGGGGTGACCCCGACTTTTAGTCCCTATGGGGGTCACCCAGGGAAGTTGCTGAAGCCTCACTCCCTTCGTTTGCCGTTTGCTTGTGGCCTGGACCAGCTCACTCCAGCTGCTTGCCTCCTGTGAGCTATGGGCCCTAACTGTGGCTACGTGGCTGCGGCTTTTGTGGTGTTGTGGTGTGGGCTTTGAGGGCCCCACACCGGCAGGTTTAGCAGGGAAAGGTGGATCTATCCCCGCTCCGGGATCTGCCGCCCGTTTGGGCCTGGTTCTCCCTAGCAGTCTCCTTACTTCCCACTCTGTGCTCTCTCTCTAGCTGGAGATGGGTTTCGGGTAGCACTCCTAGGTGACCGTTCTCCCCCGTCGGTAGCCACTGCGCGGACGCTGTCAGACTACAGCAGCCCAGGGGAAGGGGTCAGCTCTCCTCGGAGCTCCCTGGACTCTGCTCTGAACCGGCTCACATCTGGGACCTTCACTGCTGCTGCTCCTGTCAGAGCCTCACTTTCCTGCTCCTCACTCCTCCACACTCTGCTGCAGACTGTTTACTCCTCCTTCTCTTTTCCCTTTTGTGCCTGCCTACGCCACCTAGCAACCAGATTCTCTTACCACACCCCTTGAGAGGAGATGGAGGCTTTTGGCCCCCTCCACTATTCCAGTGGAGGTGAAGGCTTTTCCCCCTCCTGGGATCCCCAGGGGTCCTCTCAAAGGTACATGTGTGAGACCTGATCACTATGCGCCTGTGTAGTCACACCTCGGTCAGCCTTCTGGATTACCTGTATTGTACTGTCCCCAGCATGGGTGCAGTACTCAGTGGTGCCTGACCAGGTCAGGGGCGCCACACATACTTTGTCCCTCTTTCTCATCTTTAAATGTTGGGAGGTATGACACAGCAACCGTGCCATCTGCAGCAGCGCATCCAGGTTGGAATAGTGGCCTATACATTTCTGTACAACTATGTTGACGATGTGAGCCATACAAGGCATAAGTGTGATGTCGCCCAGACATAGTGTCACCACCAGGTTTGCACTGTTATCGCACACAGCCTTCCCTGGCTCCAGGTTCAGTGAAGACAGCCATTGATTAAACTCGGCCTGGATAGCGGTCCACAACTCCATGGCTTACATTAATGGAGAGAGGTTGAGGGTGCAGGTGGAGACCCTAGAGGAGGTGGAGGAAACAGACGCAGTAGAGGAAGCGGTAGATCCAGAGGTTTGTCCTGCCTTGGGGATTTCAAGACTTGGGAAGCAGCCCCTTCCCCACCTGCCCCCGCAGGCACCAGAGTTAGGCTGCTTTCACACATCCGGTTTTAGCTGTGCGGCACAATCCGGCACTTTGCAGACAAAACGCAACCATTTTTCTTTGCCGCCGGTTGCGTTTTTTCCGCACAGACTTTCATTAGTGCCAGATTGTGCCGCATGGCCTTGCGTTCGGTCCGGTTTTTGCCGCATGCGGCATATTTAGCCCATGCGGCAGCCGGCTGGAACGTTGCCTGGCACGTTTTTTTGTCCGGCAAAAAAACCCGCATGGCGCTGCATCCGAACGATGCGGCGCTTTTTCCAATGCATACCTATGGACGCCGGATGCGGCGTGATGCGGCAAAAACCGCATCCGGCCTCCGCATGCCTTTTTTTCCACTGCGCAAGCTCAGTAGCGTGCCGCAAGCGGCAAAAACTGGACGGGCCGCATGTAAAAAACTTATGCAAAGGATGCGATTTTGTCGCCGCATCCGTTGCATAGGCTTTACAGCCGGATTGGCCGGCTCTGCTAAAACCGGAGGAGTGAAAGCAGCCTAAAGCTGCTTTCACACATCAGTTTTTTGCCATCAGGCACGATCCGGCGAAAAAACTGATGCGACGGATCCGGCAAAAAAACGGATCAGTTGCATCAGTTTTTTCCATCAGTTCCTTCAGTTTTTTGACAGATCCGGTGTGATACTGAGCATGCTTAGTTAAAAAAAAACGGATCCGGCGGCCGGATCCGTTTTTTTTTCTGCATTACGCCGGGTTTGGCGTCCATAGGCTTCCATTATAAAACACGCCGTACAGCATACAAAAACATTCACTTCAACGTTTCATCTGGCCGCCGGACAAGTAAATTTTACCGGATCCGGCAAAAAAACGGATGAAGCGCAAGGCCATCTGGCACAATCCGGCGCTAATGAAAGTCTATGGATTAAAGTCTATGGGGGGAAAAAACGGATCCAGCGGCAATAGATGCCGGATCCGTTTTTTCATGTTTTTACCGGATTGTGCCTGATGGCAAAAAACTGATGTGTGAAAGCAGCTTAAAGGCCGCTTTACATGCTGCGATATCGGTACCGATATCGCTAGCGTGGGTACCCGCCCCCATTTTTTGTGCGACATGGGCAAATCGCTGCCCGTGCCGCACAACATCGCCCAGACCTGTCACACGTACTTACCTGCCCGGCGACGTCGCTGTGACCGGCGGGGTGGAGATGAGCGGGACGTAACATCCCGCCCACCTCCTTTATTCCGCATAGCGGCCGGGAGGCAGGTAAAGAGAGGTTCCTCGTTCCTGCAGTGTCACACGGAGCGATGTGTGCTGCTGCAGGAACGAGGAACAACTTAGTTACTGCTACAGTAACGATATTTGAGAATGGACCCCCATGTCACCGATGAGCGATTTTGCACGTTTTTGCGACGATGCAAAATCGCTCATAGGTGTCACACGCAACGGCATCGCTAATGCGGCCGGATGTGCGTCACAAATTCCGTGACCCCAACAACTTCGCTAGCGATGTCGTAGCGTGTAAAGCCCCCTTTAGGCTACTTTCACACATCAGTTTTTTGGCATCAGGCACAATCCGGTGTGTGCCTGATGCAACGTATCTGGCGCAGAATATGCAAAAACGGATGCGCCTGATCCTTTTTTTGACGGATCCGGCATACCAGATCTGTCAAAAAACTGATCCGGCGCATCTTTTTTTTTTTTTGCATCCGTTTCGTCCGTTTTTTGCTGGATCTGGTTTTTTTCAATAAATTGGAGCATGTCAGTTTACAAAAACGGATCCGGCGGCCGCATCCGTTTTTTGACGCATTACACTGGATCCGGCGTCCACAGGCTTCCATTGTAAATCACGCCGTATCGCGCATTAGGCGCGATGCGTTTTTTTGTCAGAGACAAAAAACGTTACAAGAGACGTTCCATCCGGCCGCCATATTAGCCAATTATGATGGATCCGGCAGAAGCCGGATGCAACACAAGGCCATCAGGCACAATCCGGCGCTAATACACATCGATGGGGATAAAACTGATCCGGCGCCGGATCAGTTTCATCCGTTTTTTTCCGGATTGTGCCTGATGGAAAAAAACGGATGTGTGAAAGTAGCCTAACCCAGTGCCCAGTCAGCGATATGTAATGCCCATGGCCATGTTTTCTCATCCAGGTGTCAGTGGGGAAATGCACCCTGGGATGCAGAGGTTTTCAAGGAAAAGGTAATATCTGCAACATGATGGTGTAACGCAGGTACAGCTTTATTAGAGAAGTAATGGTGACTGGGTGACTGGGCAACTAGTACTGAGGGACTGCAACGGCCATCAGGTTTCGGAAACTGTCTGTATCCACCAGGCGGATAGGCAGCATTTCCACAGCCAACAGTTTACCTATGGTCAAGTTCAAGCTCTTCAATTTGGCATATATGTGGAGGGAAATGATCTTTTACGTGAGTGGCGGACCGAGGGCTGGCTGCTGTGCTGAGAGATGGTGGAGCATGGTGTACTCAACCAACCGCAGGACTGTGAGGAAGCTGTAGGTGGAGATGTAATGGTGGATTGAGAAATGTGGTGTGCTCGGTGTCTCACAAGGGTCAAAACCACCAGGTATGGGCACTTCAATAACAGCTGACGGGCTCTCGCTCACCTCGACTAGCGGGTAAACAAGTGGAGGTTCTGCGGCCAGAGACCTGTGGGACAATAGTTTCAACGGTGATGCAGGATGAGGAAGAAGCAGCAGACACGGTTCGTTTGGCTGCCTGTGGTGACACGGTTGGTTTGGCTGCCGGTGGTGACACGGTTGGTTTGGCTGCCGGTGATGACACGGTTGATTTGGCTGCCGGTGGTGACACGGTTGATTTGGCTGCCGGTGGTGACACGGTTGATTTGGCTGCCGGTGGTGACACGGTTGATTTGGCTGCCGGTGGTGACACGTTGATTTGGCTGCCGGTGGTTAGGTAGGCCCGATAGTCCGCATTTTAGCGCAGGAAGATTCCCACAGTAATGCATGTTGGTTGCGCATCTTGTGCCGTTCCTACCTGTTACCTCATGTTCTATCCACTGTTATCAATGTCTTATGTTGTTTATGTTTCACACTTGTCCTCTGCTGCCACCTACTGGTCAGGCCCTTCTGTTCCCCTTGTTCTTTTGAGTCCAGCCTGTGGGAGTGTTTTCAGCCCTATATGTGACCTCACATCCTGGCATCCATGTTAGTTTTAGTCAGTTCATGTGTGAGGATGGTAATATTGGGTAGAACTGAGTTAATTATATTACTCCGGCCCTCTAAAACCATCCCAATTTCTCATGCGGCCCCATGGGGAAATTATTGCCCACCCCTGCTCTATGGAGATGTACAGTAGCAGCGTGACAATTCTGGTCATCTACATGATGGAGCACACTGTAAGCATTATTTGGAGTCAGGTGTTGGGACAAGAGGAAGGTGAGGAAGTACAGGAGGAGTCATATGCAGAAGGGATAATAAGATCTACAAGGTCCATACGGTGAGCGGCACCTAGGTGGCAGTCATGGTGGGGGAGAGGGATTAACAAGGGCGCATAGTATCAGCAAAAATTGTTGAGGAAGGTGCAGGAGCCCAGGAAGAAATGGAGGAGGAACTGGCGATGGGCATGGAAGACTCAGCAGATGAGTGAGAGCTTGCTCACATTTCGGTTGTGCGAGGTTGGGAGGAGAGGGCAGAGGAAGGAGGCACGATTCTCACCTCTCTGCCATCAACACACCAAGGACTTGGTCCTCCTGGATGCACAAGACACATGAGCGCCTTCTTGCTGCACTACCTACAACATGACCCTCGGATTGTACGAATTCAAAGTAATGCTAACTACTGGGTTGCCACACTGTTAGATCCTCGGTACAAGACAAAATTTGGTGAAATAATTCGTGCCATAGAAAGGGACGCACGTGTACAAGAGTATCTGCAGAAGGTGGTACGCAATCTTAGATCTGCTTTTCCAGTAAACACCAGTGCTGCACAGAGTGAATCTCAACGCTTTGTCATGGATAGGAGGAAATGGTCTTTTACTTGTCCACATCGGAGGGACCGAGGGATGGCTGCTGTGCTGAGATGCCATTGAGTACGGTGTCCCTGCAGAGTTGCACTTTTGGTCATATACAAAATGAGTTGAAAAAGGACAGATGCTGGTGGAAAGGGGAACAGGTGTGTTGGAAAGGGGAAAAAAGTTTTTGTCCGTGGATTTGGTGGTTAAGCAAAAGTAACATTTGCTGAAGAAACACCATCTGTTACGGTGGGACTGACAGATTTGGATAAGGTGGTATATACTATGTTACCGCTATATAACGAAAATTAATAAGAAAAGAAAGAGAAAGGTACATATCCCCATCAGCAGTCAATGTCCACCGTGCTCCCAGATGGAAAAGGAGAGGTTGGCAACTGGAAGGTTAGATGGAGGATACAGATCTGTGTGGCTATGACACTATTAGTAGCCTGAACCGAGTTAGACGCCACTCGGATCTGGAGACTGGGAGCCCTGTTAGCGTCACAGGGTCCACATGCCCACCCAGCCCAGGAACTCCCTGTTAACATCACAGGGGCCATTGAGTACGCTGACCATGTGCATTGGGGCCACACCTGTGGACAGCAGGCGCATCAGCAGCAGCAGGCTTTACCTGATTCATCCCATCTCTCAGTTGCCACTAAGCCCTAGATTAGTAATGGGAGGCATCTATGAGACCCCCCTATTACTAATCTGTAAGTGAAAAGAAACAAACACACACACCGAAAAAATCCTTTATTTGAAATAAAAGGCAAAAAGCACCCTTTTTTACCACTTTATTAACCCCCAAAAACACCCAGGTCCGATTTAATCCACACAAGGTCCCACAAGGATTCCAGCATCGCTACATCTGAAGACACACTGAGTGGCCATAAAACATGACCACCTGCTGTGAGCTTTTGGCAGATACTGAGTGAGCTGTGCAATCAACAATGACATCAGTCAGGTGATTTATGGTCACAGGTGGAGAAACGTGGGAACCTCCAGCTTTGACTGCGAATCACCTGAGTGAAATCAGTGCTGATTGCGCGACTCGCTCAGTCTCTGCCTTAAGCTCACAGCAGGTGGTCATTGCTCTATGGCCGCTCAGTGTGTCTTCAGATGTAGCAGAGCTTGAATCTTCGTGGACCTCATGCGGATTACATCGGATCTTCAAGTGTGTTTTGGGGATTAATACAGGGGTAAATGAGGGTGCTTTTTTGTCTTTTATTTAAAATAAAAGATTTTTTCAGTGTTTATGTTTATTTTTTTTTACTTACAGATTAGTAATGGGGAGTCTCAGACGCCTCCCACTACTTATCTAGGGCTTAGTGGCAGCTGTGAGATGACATTAACCCCTTATTACCCTGATTGCCACTGCAGTATGTATGCGCAATAATGAGCTGCCCCAGAAGAAGAATGAGCAGCGTGGAAGCAGTTACAGCCATGCTTTAGATTCGGTAAGTGTGACGTGCTTGCCTCATTTTTATTTTTTTCAGTTTTCATTTATATTTTTATTTTTCCGGGTTTCTGGACCCGGATCATTAGCTTGAATTGCTTGTGAATTCTGGGCCCAGAAAAAGCATTTGGGTACGTTTGAAACGGCGAGGATCTGTAATTTTACATTCCGGGTCCGCCCATCACTACTCATAATTCATTTTCCAACCACTTATTGTAGTACTGCCTGTCAATTTAATGTCTTTGGGACAAACACAGAAAAGGGCTGTTCTCAGATATCGACATTGCTACCTAATAAATTCAATGGAATAAGCTTGAACTGGTCCATTGGAGAACAGGGTAATGACCCGGGGCCCCTCACACAACCTTTATGATTAGTAGCTGTCAAAATTCCCTTGTTTCACAATGTACAGACAGGAGCAGCATCTCAGTCATCTATAAAACTAATGAGTTTATTATTATATAGAGGCATCAATAAATTTGTGAATGAGAATAATGTAAAATTTGCACTTAGCTGAAAAGTGGGCTCTCAGATGTGATGTTACTGGCAGATCTTTTTCACACCAGTCCAATACTGCAATAATGTCACAAAATGACTGCAGGATAGTGAGGGACAGGGGCTCCTATACTGTCCCTCACACTAGGGAACCCTAGGCTATCCCTAACTTCTGGATTACCTCTGATAGTGGGGAAGCCAGAGTCCTGTGCCTTACTCTTCTCCTTTTCAGAACTAAACTGTTCCCCCAGGGAAGGAAGGTGCAAGAGTGTGATGGCAACACAGATAAAGACAGATAGGGGAAAATCAAAACTCATGCACACTGGAAACTCACAGGAACAAGCAGTAAGAAACAAATGAGAAAAGTAAGAGGAGTAAGGCAGGAACAAAAGGACAACAAGGATTAACACCACAACCGCTCACAGCAATGAAATACTGTAACCAGCAGTAAGTCTAGATCACAACACTTCACTAGACCTGTATAGAAAAGCTATAGCTGGCATTAAGGGAATAGTCCAGCCAACATATATAGGAGGGGAGTGAATGTGACTGGCTTCCCCACAGCATGTGATCAAAGGAGACTAATATGCAGCCCAGCAGGGATGAACTGTTTCTAGCCTGCCTATGAACTACAAGTCTGTGAGTTGACGCCCGAGTCAGTCTGCGCTGATCCCAGACATCAGAGATGTTAGCAGGCAGAGTGCCAGAATCTGTAATCTCCATAGATCCTGAAGCTGGCATGACAGTTGGCTGTTTGTAAAAACCTCTTTGTGACAAATGGAGCATTAGAGCACATACAGCTTCTCATAGAGGGCACAGAACACTATTCTCACAACTGGGGTAGGATTGCACTTGCAAGAGACTCGCATGTATCTCTGATTGCATCACCCGGCAGAGGCAAGAAAGAGGTAGGCCGTGCCAGGTGATGCGATGCGAAATATGTGCGAGTCTCTCGCAAGTGGAATCCTACCCTTAATGGGAGTCTGAGAGGGAGACAAAACAGACACATCTATTCTTATGACTTTTCTTAAAACACCAGAGTGTCCCTCTTGTACATGTAGCACTCCTGCGACCCTCAGGGCACTATAGGGAACTGCATTCTCTTGGAGATGCAGGACCTACCCCCTAGGACCTGAAGTACCAGTGCCGATTGCACCAAAGCACATCCAAAACCCTAGTTCTCTACTCCACGTGGGCATAGAGGGTTAACCATGGAAGGGGATGGTCGCCATGGTTATGAGTCCCTGGGTTTAGCCAGCCTGGTGGGAGGGGTCAGCAGTTAGTTAGTAGTCAGTAGTTGAAGAGTGTTGCACACAGAAGAGGTGTGCGGATGTGCCTGAGCTGGGTCCGTGTGACGGTGACCCCGGGGGCACAGGAGAGAGGTCGCCAGGACGGGTACCGGGGATACCGCTGGGGCCTGGAGCACGAACGGGGCACAGGGCCCTAGGTCAAGTGCAAGTTTTATGCTGTTTGGCAAATACCTGCCCAGTGAGGACACCTTCACGGACTTCACTGAACCGAATAATCCAGAAGCATCAGCAGTAAACTAGGATCGGAGTTCGGACACTTACCTCCCCGCAGGGTCCGCACTGCCCATCGTACGGAGAAGAAAACTTTACCCCAAAAGGAACAGTCGGGGCTCCCAAACGCTCCACGCTACTGGGACCCAATCTACACAGAGTGCCAGGGACAAAGCAACCTGGGTCAGTACATTGGCACTGATACTCCAAGGGACCTGAACCAGCAACCCCTGGGTCCACAGTGAGTAAAGACTATTAAAGACAACCTGGTGTGGTCTCCGTTATTGTCCCGTTATATCTCCCAGGCACAGCCCTACCTGCGGAGGACCTAACACCATTGCTGCAATCACCACCTGCTCTGGGAGTACCCACATTCAGCAGCGGCGGTTCTCCATCCTTAACCACAACCTGCAGGTGGCGTCACATGACAGAAACTCTTATCTCCCCTGTAAATACTCCCATTACAAAAGGGGCTTAGGGCACGGGACTGGGCAACGGCCACCAGCGTGACATTCCAATTACAAGTACTGCCCGGAACGGAGTACCCCCTTCCCTGGGCGCTACATACAGATTAGCAAAGATCTACTCCATATGCAATATAACCCTTTTTAGTTGATCACTAGTTTAGTGATTTAGCTATATGCTAATTTAGTTTAAGGACTTTATTGTTATAATAAATTATACAAAATACAAAATTTTTTGTAGTCCAATTTTCTTTCTAATAGTTTGTGTTATCATGGTATTTCGACAATATGTTTTATTAAATTTTTTTGTGTCTATTTCATATTTACTTTTTACTTTAGTATTCAAGACTTCAATTACTCGCTCTCATCTGGATGTTATTTAATATTTTAGGTGTCCTGTAGATGGCAGAAGTCCATTACACATTGTCTGTATGGCCATCAATGTTGATGGCGCAGCCACTATGCTGCTCTACAGACTCCATCTAGGGTCAGACTACCCCACAGGGGAACCGGTGAATCTCCTGGTAAGCCTCTCGGCAGAAGTGGCCCCCAATTTACTTATATGAGTGTCGCGCCCAGGGATATCGGGTACTCTGTTCCGGGCAGTGCGTATGTTGGGAATGTCACTGGGGTGGCCGTTTCCCAGTTCCGTGCCCTGGGCCCTTTTTATAATGGGGGTGTACTTACATGGGATTAGATTAGTGTTCATACGCGACGCCACTTGCGGTGTTGCTATATAGATAGAGCTGCCGCTGCAGAATACTGGGGCTGGTGTTAATTGCAGCCTGGATGGTAGGCCCTTCGCAAGGAGGGCCAGGCTCCAGAGGATGGGTGATATGATGGGCATCGGAAGAAGGTAGTCCACACAGAGGTTTAGTGCAGCTGGTTTTTACTCACTGCTGGTTGGTGGTAACTTGTTACCCGAGGCTGGCTGGTTTCAACTCCAGGTCCCCTTTGTCCCAGTTGCCAGTGTAGTACTGTGGTACCTTCTTCCCCTGCACCTGTCTCTGGTAAATGGGTCCCCGTGGCGTAGAGCAACTGGGGGTCCCCATCCGCTGGTTTGTCCACTTCTGTCCGCCTGACGGTAGCATGAACCCTGTGGGGTTGGAGTCTCTGGTCCTGTCTCCGGTTCTCCCTTTGCTACTGAGTATTTGGATTTTTAGGGTCTGCGACGTCCTTGATGGTCCCCTCGCTGTGCAGGTGTTAACAGATCGGCTTGGAGTTCTTTCCTGTCCTAGGGTCCTGTACCTCGTCGGAGCGTAGTTCCGGGAGTACTCCACCTTACTCCACCGGCAACTACTCTCTTGGGTACGAGGTTACTGTTAACCCGCGTCAGAACGTCTCCTCACGTCCACCTTTACTCCTCTCCTACTACTCTGACTGACTACTCACTACACTCTGCCCCTTCCACCAGGTCAACTAGTGGACTGGACTGGCTCCACCTCTAGCCGGCCATCCATTGGTCCGACCCTAGCTTTGCACCTTTGTATGGGGGATTGTTCGGGAAAACTGGGATTACGTGGGTTTTGGTGTGTTACCAGCACTGGTCTCCCGGGGCCCTAGGGGGTAGGCCCTGCATCCTTGTGGTGATGCAGAACCTTGTAGCACCCTGATGGGTTCAGGGTTGCTACATGAGCAATAACTGGCACAGTATACTTGTTTCCCTATGTACAGACAAGGGAAGCATCTCATTATTCAATTAAACTACCCAGTTTATTATTATATAGCAGTATAGGTAAATTTGCGAATGAGGGGAATTGTAAAATTTGCATATAGCAGAACAGTGGTTCCCAATAGGCAATGCCACTGGTAAGTCTTTGGTAGCCCAGTCTGATAGTGGCTCAATCAATCTATATATTTTTATTTTTCCCTTAACTTATGATTCAAGGGTCTGATTTCTTTATAGATACAGTATGGTATTAGGTAAAACATGGCACAAATTAATAGGGAATGAGTCAAAAAAATTCTGAATAGTTCTTCATGAAATCTTTTGCATGGAGTCGTATTAAGGCCGCTTTACACGCAGCAACATCGCTAACGAGATATCGCTGGGGTCACGGAATTCATGACGCACATCCGGCCTCGTTAGTAACGTCGTTGCGTGTGACACCTACGAGTAACCGCTAACGATCAGAAATACTCACCTAATCGTTGATCGTTAACACGTTGTTCATTTTCAAAATATCGTTGCTGTACGCAGGTTGCTCGTCGTTCCTGAGGCAGCACACATCGCTATGCATGACACCCCGGGAATGACGAACAAAAGCGTTCCGGCGTCATCCGGCAACGAGGTGGGAGTGACGTGAATGAGGCTGCTCTGCGCCCCTCCGCTTCTATTGGTGGCCTGCTGAGTGATGTCGTTGTGACGTCGAATGAACCGCCCCCTTAAAAAAAGGTTGTTCGGCAGCCACAGCGACATCGTTAGGAAGGTAAGTATGTGTGACGCGTACCGGCGATATTGTGCGCCACGGGCAGCAATTTGCCTGTGGCGCACAAACAACGGGGGCGGGTGCTTTCGCTAGCGACATCGCAGCGTGTAAAGCAGCCTTTAGAGTATAGCCCTGATTAAGATCTATACAGGCCTTACTATTGATCTGTACAAAGCAGAATTATAATTATGTTTTGCTCATTTGCCTTAACTGATACATTTGGGAGATTTCCATATAGAATGGCAGTAGACTGGACCGCTCTTCTATTTGTATGTCACATTGCTTTTCTGTAGATTATTCCTTACTTTTACTGTTTCATTTAGTGTAGTAATTTTGCATTGTACCGACAATTGTTTTATGTCATAAAAATACAGCTTTGTTTACAGTTTATATACTGTATGTTTCCATGTGTTTATTTCAGTATGTTTATTATATATTGTGTATATTTAGTATATTTATATTATATATATGTATATATATATATATATTTGTATTTTTATTTATATTATGTATATTTAGTATATTTATATTTATTAATATGTATTATGTATATTTATTATGCATGTTTTATTTATTATGTATGTTTTATTTAAGAAATTTTGAGTTTGGTTATTATAGATGAAGGGAATTTTCCTGGATTATCTCAAGCATAGCTATATACTGACTATTAAAAAAATCATTATTATATTTTGATAATTAAAGGATTTTTCCAAAGCTTTGATATTGTTAACTTATGCTTAGACTAGATCACCAATGAGTTGCTGGATCCGCATATGTTTGAGTCGAAATGACTGAAATCTGCGGTTTCATACAAATTTGCACATATTAGCATAAGATTCGCGTCATGCTAAAAAAATTGATTAATCTGGCACCCTTTCTAAAACTGCTGAAGTATCAGAGGCCGGGCTAATGTAATTTTGTGTTGCCACACGGGCGTAACCATAGTGCCCTGCATTTATCACACCTTGTATAGTGGTGGTCAGGAACTGGTCCATCAGAAATCAGCTGTTCCCAGTGGAGCACAGTTTTTATGGCACAGTCGTTCTCCATTTCCAAAGTCACAGGTTAAGTTTCTCTCTTTTCGACAGTGTAAGCTCTCACTTTCTCCTCTTTTTCGAGCATTTACAAACGAACCACAGGCACAAAACCTAAACTCGCACATTGCCAAATTGCTAGCTATGGAGATGTTGCCATTTAGGCTTGTGGGAACAGTGTTTCCGTGATCTCTTGGCTGTGGCTGCTCCACAATACAGTGTTACCAGCCGCCACAATTTTGCCTTCTGTGTGTCGTCCCCGCATTATACAAGCACGTGTTAAACTATCTCAACCATGCTCTGACCAACGCCGTAACCGGGAAGGTCCACCTAACAGTAGACGCGTGGAGAAGGTGTTGTGTACAGGGGCAATACATATCTGTCACGGCATACTGGGTGAACCTGTATGAGGCTGGGACAAAGTTGCATACTGGAACATGACACATCCTACCCATGCCAAGAATAGTGGGCCCAACATCTGTACCGCCCTGTGGCCTCGACTGCGACCGCTGAGCCGCTCGGATGCATGCTCGCGTTCTACGGGTGGTGGCTCGAGCCTCTCACGGACCCGGGGGTCACGTCGCTCTGCAAGGGAGGTTGGCGCTACGCGTGGGGGATGCGGGTATTTAGGTTTTGAGATGATTGTTCGTGACGCCACCCACGGGTTGTGGTGATGGTGGACACCACCACTGCGGTGAAGGTACGGGGACTCCCGTGAGCGATGTAGTGGCGCAGCTAGGTATTGACCCCTCCATGGGTGAGGGGATGTTGGTCCCAGGGCCCGGTTGGCGAGGGCCAGGGTGCAGGGCGCAGTGCTGTGGTGCGGTGCTGTGCGATGCCTAATGGCACTGCTGTACTCACGATTAAACCACACAGAGTCACTGGAAAACTAGAAACTGCCAGTGTCCGCAGCCTTCGGTGCGGAGGGTGTTTGGATCCCACACACAATACAGCAGGATCCTGTTCTTGCCCTGCAGCCAGACGCCTCTTTCTCCTTCCTCAGTCGGGAATGGGGAGCCCACTCCCCTGCAATGATCCGGGTCTTCCCTTGGTACCGGCGGGCCACTACCCTGCCCCGGTCACCTCGGGCCCCTTCCTCACATTTCCCTTCCTTACAGCAGCCAAGAGCTATCCTCCCCTGGTCTGCTCTCTTCACACTCCTCACTCACTCTGCTCCAGCACCTCCCTGCTGCTCAGTTTAGCTACTACACTGGGGGGAGGAGTGTGTCTGTCCTGCTGCACCGATCAGGTTACCAAGGAGGAGAATGGCCTGCACGTTGCTGGATTTCTGCAGGCTCTGTGACACCCTGGTTTTTCCAGGGCGTTACACTTCCATCAGGGTTTTTGCTTCATTATATGCCACTTCCTGTCTCCCCTCCTTCTGCTCTTTATCCTCTGCTGTATTACCCTCCCCATCACTGCCAAGCTGGAAGCTGTGCAGCGGCGCATCTGCAAAATGGCAACACACTCTTCTGAAGCTGATCTGTTTAGGTCAGAAAGCACACACTGCAGCAGAGCTGTGGCAAGGTATAAAAGAACAGACCGATCAGTGGCTCTCCCTGCTGCACCTCTAACCCGGTCTAGTCATCTATGATATTGGGAATAAACTAGTAGCTGCTTTAAAAGGTCAGCAAGCTGGTACGCATGACTGATCGCCAGCCCTGTCCTCATCAACACCCACACCTGTGGTAATGGAACAATCACTAAAACAATGTTAGCTGCTCCTTTTAAGGCAGGAATGCAATGATGTTGAAATGTGTTTTGGGGGTTAAAGTTCATTTTCTTAGCCAATATTGACTTTGCAAGTAATTGCTGTTAAGCTGATCACTCTTTATGACATTCTGGAGTATATGCAAATTGCCATTAGAAAAACTTAACCAGTAGACTTTGTAAAAATTAATATTTGTTGCATTCTCAAAACTTTTGGCCATGACTGTATATGTATATATATATATATATACATACATACATACATACATACATACATACATACAGTACAGTACAAAGGTTTGGACACACCTTCTCATCTCTAGAACAACTGTTAAGAGGAGACTTTGTGCAGCAGGCCTTCATGGTAAAATGGCACCAAAGCACAGATTTCCACTGGTCTAATGTCCATTCCTTGTGTTCTTTAGCCCAAACTAGTCTCTGGCCTTCTGAAACAGGCCTTCATGGTAAAATAGCTGCTAGGAAACCACTGCTAAGGACAGGCAACAAGCAGAAGAGACGTGTTTGGGTTAAAGAACACAAGGAATGGACATTAGACCAGTGGAAATCTGTGCTTTGGTCTGATGAGTCCAAATTTGAGATCTTTGGATCCAACCACCGTGTCTTTGTGCGACACAGAAAAGGTGAACGGATGGACTCTACATGGCTGGTTCCCACCGTGAACCATGGAGGAGGTGTGATGCTGTGGCGGTGCTTTGCTGGTGACACTGTTGGGGATTTATTCAAAATTGAAGGCATACAGAACCAGCATGGCTACCACAGCATCTTGCAGCGGCGTGCTATTCCATCCAGTTTGCGTTTAGTTGGACCATTATTTATTTTTCAACAGAACAATGACCCCAAACACACCTCCAGGCTGTGTAAGGGCTATGTGACTAAGAAGGAGAGTGATGGGGTGCTACGCCAGATGACCTGGCCTCCACAGTCACCAGACCTGAACCCAATCGAGATGGTTTTGGGTGAGCTGGACCGCAGAGTGAAGGCAAAAGGGCCAACAAATGCTAAGCATCTCTGGGAACTCCTTCAAGACTGTTGGAAAACCATTTCCGGTGACTACCTCTTGAAGCTCATCAAGAGAATGCCAAGAGTGTGCAAAGCAGTAATCAAAGCAAAAGGTGGCTACTTTGAAGAACCCAGAATATAAGACATATTTTCAGTTGTTTCACACTTTTTTAAGTATTTCATTCCACATGTGTTAATTCATAGTTTTGAAGCCTTCAATGTGAATCTATAATTTTCAGACTCCCGAAAATAAAGAAAACTCTTTGAGAAGGTGTGTCCAAACATTTGGTCTGTAATTAATATATATATATATATATATATATATATATATATATATATATATATATATATATACAGTTAGGTCCAGAAATCTTTGGACAGTGACACAATTTTGGCGAGTTGGGCTCTGCATGCCACCACATTGGATTTGAAATGAAACCTCTACAAGAGAATTCAAGTGCAGATTGTAACGTTTAATTTGAAGGTTTGAACAAAAATATCTGATAGAAATTGTAGGAATTGTCACATTTCTTTACAAACACTCCACATTTTAGGAGGTCAAAAGTAATTGGACAAATAAACCAAACCCAAACAAAATATTTTTATTTTCAATATTTTGTTGCGAATCCTTTGGAGGCAATCACTGCCTTAAGTCTGGAACCCATGGACATCACCAAACGCTGGGTTTCTTTCTTCTTAATGCTTTGCCAGGCCTTTACAGCCGCAGCCTTCAGGTCTTGCTTGTTTGTGGGTCTTTCCGTCTTAAGTCTGGATTTGAGCAAGTGAAATGCATGCTCAATTGGGTTAAGATCTGGTGATTGACTTGGCCATTGCAGAATGTTCCACTTTTTTGCACTCATGAACTCCTGGGTAGCTTTGGCTGTATGCTTGGGGTCATTGTCCATCTGTACTATGAAGCGCCGTCCGATCAACTTTGCGGCATTTGGCTGAATCTGGGCTGAAAGTATATCCCGGTACACTTCAGAATTCATTCGGCTACTCTTGTCTGCTGTTATGTCATCAATAAACACAAGTGACCCAGTGCCATTGAAAGCCATGCATGCCCATGCCATCACGTTGCCTCCACCATGTTTTACAGAGGATGTGGTGTGCCTTGGATCATGTGCCGTCTTCTTTCTTCTCCAAACTTTTTTCTTCCCATCATTCTGGTACAGGTTGATCTTTGTCTCATCTGTCCATAGAATACTTTTCCAGAACTGAGCTGGCTTCATGAGGTGTTTTTTGGACTTCCTATATTTTAATACATACTAATAAACTTACATTTTCTGAGTATTTTTTGTAAGACTTTATAACCAAATATACTAGTTGAGGTCATAGACTTAAATATCTGAGAGGTCCACGCATTTTACTTCGCTGTAACAATGAAACGTTATTGAAGAGAAACCGCTGCAGGAGATGGGACCTGTCAGACACAGCCGGACTCCTCTTAGTGAAGGCAGAGATAGTTTATAACCATCTCTGCCTTCCATAACAAATGCAGTTTATACAGTATAAGAAGTGCTTATCTGTGCTTCCTCCTCTGCTCCTATCCATCATGTGAACGCCTATTGCAGTGTTATAATATTTTCATATTTTTACAGCATCCAACTTATATTTAATGTGAATCAGCATGGAGAGAGCGGATTAACCCTCTGTCTAAATCATACAGAATGTTATAAGACACTAACCCCATATTCTGTGTCTGTCTGTTTGGTATCTTCCTCAGACTTTGGCACAGCTTCTTTCTGGGGGGTCTCTGGACCTGGGACCCCTGAATATTGGTTGTTAATGTCCAAAGAAGCAAAAGAATAGGAGGGCACTCACCGGGCTGCCGTATACCGAAGAATCTGTTTTATTTCAGCATCAGGTAAAATATAAAAACAGCGGAGGGGAGGGGGGAGGGATGCACGGCACAGCAGACGACGGTCGTTTCGTGTTTAACAAGCACTTCAACAGGTCTACCGATGATTGGTGCCTGGTGTTCGTTTTCTTGGATTCCTTCGTTTCTGGTTGGTAATGTCCCCTGATTAACCCCCGTATATCTGCTACTGGTGAGAAACGTGTCGGAACACTATGGGATTAATCGCTTTGTTACATCATTGTTACGACCATTTATATAAGTACCTGGTATCGTTAATAATTCTGGTGATAGGTACGGTAGCTTGTGCAGTGTCATCTTAAGGTTGCTCTAGGGCAGAGGTCTCAAACACATGGCCAGCGGGCCACATGCGGCCCCTGAGGCTGCTTCTTACGGCCCGCAGACACCTAGACCCCGTGACAATTGCGCACCGGTACACACACTGGACCGCCGTCAGCACTTTCCTTCTGGCAAGTATAATTTGCGGCACCGCGCAGAGAAGCACGCCTCTACACAGCTTTACTAATGGCAGCTGCCGCTGGCCAATCAGAGGCCAGGAGCTAGTGTGGGTGTATTCTGATTGGCTGGCGCGGTTGACATTAGTAAAGATGTGAGGAGGGCAGCGCTGCAAACCGTTCCCCAGTAGAAAAAAAGCTGATGTCGTTGGCAGTGTGTACCGGACAGCAATCGCCACGGCTCTCAGCCCTGCGGGCTGAAAGAAGCAAGTAGAGAGGACACCGAGGGAACAGAGAACAGGTGAGAAAAATCCCTTTTTTTTTTTTTTTTTTAGTTTGTGAACATTGCTAGAAGGGGGCAATATGGGCACATTACGACAAGGGGGCAATATGGACACATTACTACAAAGGGACAATATGGGTGCATTACTACAAGGGGACAATATGAGCGCACTACTACAAGGGAGCAATATGGGCACATTACCACAGGGAACGATATGGGCACATTACTACAAGGGGGCAATATGGACACATTACTACAAGATGGGGACAATATGGGCACAATACTACAAGATGGGACAATATGGGCACATTACTACAAGAGGACCATGTGGACACATTACTACAAGGGGACAATATAAGCACATTACTATAAAGGGGCAATATGGGCACAATACCACAGGGGACAATATGGGCACAATACCATAGGGGAGAATATGAGGACATTACCACAGGGCACAATATGGGCGCAATACTACAGGGGACAATATGAACACGAAAAACACAAGAGAGAGGCGATCATAGGTTCAACTTATTTTTATTGATATTTATATTGTGATTTTACACATGCGGAGAGGTGATGGGAAAAGGGGAAACGGTGTACATCACCGCAGTCAATACAAAATTAGTAATAATACACTGATTCTATAAAAATTAGTATAAATATCCTATCCAATCAGGACAAATTGTGGCCCACGGTAGAAAATTCAAAACAGCATACTCACAGAGATGGTGCAAAAGGCAACTCTTAATATAAGATACAATATATATGGGACTAGAAAAACCTAGTATATATAAGAGAAAGCCATAGATATCGGATATTCCACTTCCCAATACAAAGAGGAAAGTATACTATATAAATTACACCATGTGCTGTATACCTATGTCAGCGATGGGAATCAGCGCAGCAGCAGAAGAACACACAGACCACAGATATCAATTACAGTGAGAGATAAATATCTTATAAATCAATATACACATCTCGATACGCATACACTCACACTAGGGTCTATGTGTGTCTCTGCAGCAGCGGTGAGAACCAGCACCGACAGGGACACTCAGCAGTATTGATTGCTCAAAGATAGAGTATTCATATATCACAATTACTGCGTGTCAGAAGGGGAGAGCATGCTGCCATTGCATCAAGGGCACCAGGCACTGAATGGAAGGATCATTGTGCAAAGATAACATTACCTAGATAAAAGAGACTGCGGCGGGAATGCGCAGGAGACTGCAGCTGCCTGTGCCCACGATCAGGACTCACTGTGTCCTGGAGGCAGCGCGTCCTGACCTTCGGGGCTGCATGTCTCCTCTGCAGGAAACCACAGCTGCCTGTGCCCACGATCAGGACTCACTGTGTCCTGTAGGCAGCGCATCCTGACCTGTGGGGCTGCACGTCTCCTCCGCAGGAGACCGCAGCTGCCTGTGCCCACAATCAGGACTCGCTGTGTCCTGGAGGCAGCGCGTCCTGACCTTTGGGGCTGCACGTCTCCTCCGCAGGATACCACAGCTGCCTGTGCCCACGATCAGGACTCGCTGTGTCCTGGAGGCAGCGCGTCCTGACCTTCGGGGCTGCACGTCTCCTCCGCAGGAGACTACAGCTGCCTGTGCCCACGATCAGGACTCGCTGTGTCCTGGAGGCAGCGTGCCCTGACCTTCGGGGCTGCACGTCTCCTCCGCAGGAGACCACAGCTACCTGTGCCCACGATCAGGACTCACTGTGTCCTGGAGGCAGCGCGTCCTGACCTTCGGGGCTGCACGTCTCCTCCGCAGGAGAGCACAGCTGCCTGTGCCCACGATCAGGACTCGCTGTGTCCTGGTGGCAGCGTGCCCTGACCTTCGGGGCTGCACGTCTCCTCCGCAGGAGACCACAGCTACCTGTGCCCACGATCAGGACTTGCTGTGTCCTGGAGGCAGCGCGTCCTGACCTTCGGGGCTGCACGTCTCCTCCGCAGGAGACCACAGTTACCTGTGCCCACGATCAGGACTCACGGTGTCCTGGAGGCAGCGCGTCCTGACCTTCGGGGCTGCACGTCTCCTCCGCAGGAGACCACAGCTGCCTGTGCCCACGATCAGCACTCGCTGTGTCCTGGAGGCAGCGCGTCCTGACCTTCGGGGCTGCACGTCTCCTCCGCAGGAGAGTACAGCTGCCTGTGCCCACGATCAGGACTCACTGTGTCCTGGAGGCAGCGGGTCCTGACCTGCGGGGCTGCACGTCTCCTCCGCAGGAGACCGCAGCTGTCTATGCCCATGATCAGGACTCGCTGTGTCCTGGAGGCAGCGGGTCCTGACCTGCGAAGCTGCACGTCTCCTCCGCAGGAGAACGCAGCTGCCTGTGCCCACGATCAGGGTTCAGTGCGCTGCGGTCTCCTGCTGTGTTCTCCCTACGGAGGACGCATACAACTGCAGCAAACAATTGATATGCTGCAGTCTGGAAAGACGCTCCGCAGGTCAGTGTTTGCTGCAGAAAAAACAAGCTCAGTGGGCACGGGATATCTAGAAATCCCTCCACTGTGCTTGTACTGTACAATGCGGCGTTTTAGACACAGCAAAAAAATGCTACATCCAAAATGCTGCAAATACTGATCGTGGGCACGCAGCCTTAAACAATGTGATCAGCAGTGCTGAAAAGGATTGGATGTGGGCGTGAAAGATTGCAAAACGGGTGTGGTTAGGGGGCGTGGCTTAAAATTGCCGCGGCACGCTACGCGCGACGCATACTTTGTCCCTCTTTCTCATCTTTAAATGTTGGGAGGTATGACACAGCAACCGTGCCATCTGCAGCAGCGCATCCAGGCTGGAATAGTGGCCTATACATTTCTGTACAACTATGTTGACGATGTGAGCCATACAAGGCATAAGTGTGATGTCGCCCAGGCATAGTGTCACCACCAGGTTTGCACTGTTATCGCACACAGCCTTCCCTGGCTCCAGGTTCAGTGAAGACAGCCATTAATTAAACTCGGCCTGGATAGCGGTCCACAACTACATGGCTTACATTAATGGAGAGAGGATGAGGGTGCAGGTGGAGACCCTAGAGGAGGTGCAGGAAACAGAAGCAGCAGAGGAAGCGGTAGATCCAGAGGTTTGTCCTGCAAGCCTTGGGGATTTCAAGACTTGGGAAGCAGCCCCTTCTACACCTGCCCCCGCAGGCACCAGAGATAGGCTGCTTTCACACATCCGGTTTTAGCTGTGCGGCACAATCCGGCACGTTGCAGACAAAACGCAACCATTTTTCTTTGCCGCCGGTTGCGTTTTTCCGCACAGACTTTCATTAGTGCCAGATTGTGCCGCATGGCCTTGCGTTCGGTCCGGTTTTTGCCGCATGTGGCATATTTAGCCCATGCGGCAGCCGGCTGGAACGTTGCCTGGCACGTTTTTTTGTCCGGCAAAAAACCCACATTGCGCCGCATCCGAACGCTGCGATGCGGCGCTTTTTCCAATGCATGCCTATGGACGCCGGATGCGGCGTGATGCGGCAAAAACCGCATCCGGCCTCCGCATGCCTTTTGTTCCACTGCGCAAGCTCAGTAGCGTGCAGCAAGCGGCAAAAACTGGACGGGCCGCATGTAAAAAACTTATGCAAAGGATGCGGTTTTGTCGCCGCATCCGTTGCATAGGTTTTAGAGCCGGATTGGCCGGCTCTGCTAAAACCGGAGGAGTGAAAGCAGCCTAAAGCTGCTTTCACACATCAGTTTTTTGCCATCAGGCACGATCCGGCGAAAAAACTGATGCGACGGATCCGGCAAAAAAACGGATCAGTTGCATCAGTTTTTTCCATCAGTTCCTTCAGTTTTTTGACAGATCCGGTGTGATACTGAGCATGCTCAGTTAAAAAAAAACGGATCCGGCGGCCGGATCCGGGTTTTTTTCCGCATTACGCCGGATTTGGCGTCCATAGGCTTCCATTATAAAACACGCCGTACAGCGTACAAAAACATTCACTTCAACGTTTCATCTGGCCGCCGGACAAGTAAATTTTACCGGATCCGGCAAAAAACGGATGAAACGCAAGGCCATCGAGCACAATCCGGCGCTAATGAAAGTCTATGGGGGGAAAAAACTGACTCAGCGGCAATAGATGCCGGATCCGTTTTTTCATGTTTTTGCCAGATTGTGCCTGATGGCAAAAAACTGATGTGTGAAAGCAGCCTAAAGGCCGCTTTACACGCTGCGATATCGGTACCGATATCGCTAGCGTGGGTACCCGCCGCCATCTTTTGTGCGACACGGGCAAATCGCTGCCCGTGCCGCACAACATCGCCCAGACCCGTCACACGTACTTACCTGCCCGGCGACGTCGCTGTGACCGGCGGGGTGGAGATGAGTGGGACGTAACATCCCGCCCACCTACTTCCTTCCGCATAGCGGCTGGGAGGCAGGTAAGGAGAGGTTCCTCGTTCCTGCAGTGTCACATGGAGCGATGTGTGCTGCCGCAGGAACGAGGAACAACTTCGTTACTGCTGCAGTAACGATATTTGAGAATGGACCCCCATGTCACCGATGAGCGATTTTGCACGTTTTTGCGACGATGCAAAATCGCTCATAGGTGTCACACGCAATGGCATCGCTAATGCGGCCGGATGTGCGTCACCAATTCCGTGACCCCAACGACTTCGCTAGCGATGTCGTAGCGTGTAAAACCCCCTTTAGGCTACTTTCACACATCAGTTTTTTGGCATCAGGCACAATCCGGTGTGTGCCTGATGCAACGTATCTGGCGCAGAATATGCAAAAACGGATGCGCCTGATCCTTTTTTTTGACAGATCCGGTATACCAGATCTGTCAAAAAACGGATCCGGCGCATCTTTTTTTTTTTTGCATCCGTTTCGTCCGTTTTTTGCTGGATCCGTTTTTTTTCAATAAATTGGAGCATGTCAGTTTACAAAAACGGATCCGGCGGCCGCATCCGTTTTTTGACGCATTACACTGCATCCGGCGTCCACAGGCTTCCATTGTAAATCACGCCGTATCGCGCATTAGGCGCGATGCGTTTTTTTGTCAGAGACAAAAAACGTTACAAGAGACGTTCCATCCGGCCGCCATATTAGCCAATTATGATGGATCCGGCAGAAGCCGGATGCAACGCAAGGCCATCAGGCACAATCCGGCGCTAATACAAATCGATGGGGATAAAATGGATCCGGCGCCGGATCCGTTTTATCCGTTTTTTTCCAGATTGTGCCTGATGGAAAAAAACGGATGTGTGAAAGTAGCCTAACCCAGTGCCCAGTCAGCGATATGTAACGCCCATGGCCATGTTTTCTCATCCAGGTGTCAGTGGGGAAATGCACCCTGGGATGCAGAGGTTTTCAAGGAAAAGGTAATATCTGCAACATGATGGTGTAACGCACGTACAGCTTTATTAGAGAAGTAATGGTGACTGGGTGACTGGGCAACTAGTACTGAGGGACTGCAACGGCCATCAGGTTTCGGAAACTGTCTGTATCC